>NW_023996649.1:0-36045 GCF_015586225.1 Lucilia sericata | reverse complement strand
GTGGTGTGTATACGAAGACGTTTAAAACGAGACGATTTCGGTGTGGAACCTATACGTTATACCAGTGTGCGTAGTAGTAATCTATCAGCATTTTCACAGGGTCATACAAATGGTGCCGTAAGTAATGGAAGTGTTTGATAATTATTTCAAACATTCAGAAATTTTTTCATTTTGTATATTTAAAACAGTAATTCAAGGCTGATTTTAAGCAGTAAATTAAGGTTTAAAAATATGTTTGTAATTGGGTTTAATAAATCTAGTTTTAAGTGTAAGTTTTTTTTTTATATTGATATGAAAAAAAAAACAATTGTGTAAGATACAACAAAAAAATTAAAAACGAATTTTTGACCAAAGATTGTTAATAATATTGTGTACGATAACCCCGACTTTCGTTTTTTTTTTTGTTCTATATTTTATATTTCTGTTTTATCTTAATGTTTAATTAATATCTGCCGTTCAAATTAATGAATATTTGCCATTTTTTATAATTTTTTATATTGTTTTTAATTTGTACTTAACATTATATGCAGTACATGTGTAAGTTGTAGCTTTATTTATTTTGATTTGTAAATAAAACAAAAAGTATTTATGTAAATTTAATAAAAATATTATTATAACTTGAAAAGTTTTGTGATGTTTTTCAATGGCGACTAGACAAAAATTCTGCGCGAAGAAGGTCTACTTGATCATGGTAGCTCATCCTCTTTGTGGAATTACACATAATAGAATTACAACTTTATTTTCGAGGAAACACCTCTAATGGAATTTCCAACTGGGGGCGATTGGCTTGTATCGGATAGACGGATAGACGTGTCGGTGTCTATATCGCTGATGCCGATATAAAGATCATAGTGATCTGGAAAGCGATAGAACAGATACGGAATCATATCGATCTAGGGTCGCTTGAGAAAATTTGTATCGATAATCAAGCTGCTCTTAGAGCATTGACATGTCCCACGGTACATTTGCGCCAGATTGTAGAAATGCTCTTGCTACATTATGAGACTGTGTTAGGTTTCGAGGTACTGTAATGTGCATGGTTATGACATAGAAGATAGGGATAGAAGAGTAAAACCACCACTATTATAGGTTGATTTTCAAGAGAATCCGTGACATCATCAACCAGTGATAGAATAAATTGTAAAATATGAAAGACCAAGACTTGATGTTGATCCAGATACTTATAGGAATGGATAGGAGCAGGTTTTTAACGGCGCATTGCTTAATTAGGGCATTTATCAGTAAGTGATGAAGCAGAGACGGTTGAGAACTTATTTTGCCACTGTCCTAGAATACAGAATCTCAGGTTTTAATGGGCAGGGAGAAAGGTTCCATAACGAAGTAGGGGAAATTGCGAGAATCAACCCTCGCAGTATACTAAGGAATTTGTCATTTCTTTCGACTGGATTCAGATTCCCTCACAGCAGTTTCTTTAGTGAATACATTCGGTAAAAATTCCAGACAGAAACCACATTAGAAATCGACCTGTCTTTATTCCTCTTTCCATTTTACTTATAGAAATACTAATGTTGCGTTGCCAAAATGACGTGGTTACAGTACGTTTTCCATTCATAATAGACCCATTAATAAAGTGTTAACAGCCTAGTAAATTTTTAATATATAACGTATTTCATTCTCAATTAATTATAACACGTCTAGATAAAATATTAATCTTATCAGTAGTTAAGATAAAAATTAATTGAAAGTTACAAATCAAGTTTATGTTTAATGAACTAAAGTTTTATACACAACTTTTATAAAGAAAATTCTATGAAACTTATACTTAATTTAGTTTCTTTAAAACTCTCCACTTTTTCTTTGCTCTAAAAAATAAAAGCCACATTATTGTGCAAATTACCAATGAATTATTGTTGGTTTACTTTATTGAAATAAATATTTTAATATTAATGTACAAAACAAAAATATAAAATGCATTAGTACAATAGTTTAGGCAAAATGTGGAACAATAAATTAAGCAAATTTTACAGTTAATATACATATATATGCTGTAAAATCAAATAAAACACTTTCAAACTTTTAATAGTATCAAAAATTCGATACAAATATATAAACAAATTTTGAGAAAATTAACCAGAATAATTTTATTAAACTGGATTAAATTTCTAAAATGTATCACTTTATTGTACAAATTACTTGTTCTTAGTAAAAAAATATTTAAATAATATGTACTTTTTACCAAAAGAAAAAAAGAAAATAAGGTCTTTATGATAAAAATTACAATAAAAGAGCACTCCTTAGCATTCACTCTCCAGAATATCCTCATCACCCAAAGCATTTGACGCTGCTGGCGGTGCTTCCAATTTAAATAAATTGATGTTTTGTTTTTGTGCCAAAAAATTACGCATTTCAGCAAAATTATCACGTTCTTTAAGTTTTTTAGTGCGCCTTTCAAACTCCAAATCAGCACTTCCCTCACTATCATCGCTGTCATCAAAGGCCTCCTTAAATACTACCGTACTGTCGTGTTCCTTATCCGTATCATCATCCTCTTCGTCATCTTCTTTAGCAAATAATTCATCAACATTGATACCCTTAGAGGCTAGAACTTCACGTTCTTTTTCAAGCATTACTTGTCTTATGGGATCAATACGATCTTTTAGCTGCTTAAGTACCGGTCGGAATTTTCCTTTGGTGATGCGTTTTTCAAAATTTAAAATTTCCAACTCTTCATTGTGTCGTTCACGTTCTTCCTTCTCCAATTGTTCCCTTTCGGCTTTAGCCTGCTGTTCATCGAACATGTATGCGTAGAAATCATCTCGTTTCTCCATGTCATTAGGATTTTGAGAGATTTCAACGCGTAAAAAGCTTTCTGGGAACTCATCATCAGTAGCTTGAGATTTATTTTCACTTTTTTCACTATGTGTATCTTTTAAATCTAGTTTACTATTAAGAAACTTATTATACACCAACATTAGCCTTTGGAAGTCATCGAAACACACCGTTAAAGCATTTTCAATGGAACGCATATTATTGGCCACTTCCACCAACTGTTTGGTATTGTCTTTCTTTTCATTTTCTGTTTCGGTAAGGCGTTGTAAAGTGATATCTAAGGCTTGGCATTCACCAGCCATGGCCACCATACAGGCACTCAGTTTAAGCGATGAATCCTGTAGCACACCTATAGGATCATTACGAGTTTTAATTAATTTATTGGCATTTAAAGCTTCCAATTCTAATGATTTCTTTTTGTTCAATTCGATGGCTAGATTTTTAAAGTGATTTTCTTCTTCGAGCACTAGCTGTCGTATAAGGCAGTCGATCTTTTCTAATTCTGTATGAAGTTGACTCAAGGATGGTTTCGTCGATATGGTTAAAGCTAAACGTAAAAGGAACTGGGATTGTACGTAGGCGAAGATATTATGAAAATCCTAACAAATAGACGTTATAATAATAAAGTATTATGGCTGTAAGATTTGTTAGTGTACCATTTAAGCGATGATTTGAAATAATGCAAGCAAAAGTTAATCTTTATAACCCTCCAATGTCCGTTTCAGTAGTCGTATGAAATCAGTTTTCTAAATCGTATTGATTACTCGTTCTGTATTTGATTGCCAAAATATATTTGATTACTCTCTCTCTCAAAATAGTCATAGAATTGAATTGTTATTGACAAACTAAATCAAAAATACTTTACACTTTACACTACTTTACATTCCTGCATTTTACTAATTTTACATTTAACTTTTCACTTCATTTAAATGAATTATATGTATATTTTAATGAAATTTTCAAAAGAATGTAATTTCAACACAAATAATGCTTTTACGTAAATAGCCATAGCTCCCATAAAAACTAAATATGTACATATTTTTTAAAATAGTATTGTCAGAATTGCCCTACCAAGGTCCTATTCCATACCAAAATACATTTTTTTGACCATGTTTCGTTCCATAAGTTATAATGGGTTATGGATCGACGTTTAACCAATTTCGCCAAATTATTTTCATATACCGGGTAACCGAAGTATGGAGGCTAAAGAAGCAACATACCTATTCTATAGATTAACAAACAATATTCCATTTTTGGAACATTACTTTTAGAAACTTCTTGAAAATTATAATTATAGCACAATATATTTAATATTCTGTATATCCTTATATAGGATTATTGTTTTCGATTAATGGATGGTTATGCATTTGAAAAATAGTTAAACAAATTTACTTACTTTTATGTGCTTAGGACTATAATCGGTGACATTGTTCTTGAAGTATTCACATTCTTTTAAATCTTCCATTGGGGCATAATACTGGGAAAATCGTGCTGGTATAGGATATTGGGTTTCTAATTTACGGGTTGCTTCAAAAAGTATCTCTGTTACCTCTTTGGCAGCTGTATACAATCCCAAGCACGTTCTATTTGACGTGATCTAAAGCGAAACATAAAGAAATTTTATAAAATAGCTATTTTTAATATACTGCCTATAAGAACAGATACTTACTCTATTAATTCATGCTGTTTCATGATAATAATCTCATTGGAAATAGGTCATATTACGACGTATACATTCTCCAAATTCATCAATTGTTCGTATGAGATTCTCCAGCTCTCTCTCAACGTATTTATTGCGAAAACCAAATACATTCTTTACCACATACAAGGCACTAAAGCCTCCGGTCACGACCCAAGGAGGGTATTAAAGTTAAACGAAAAGCACGTGGTGTTATAAGGTGTTCCAAAATAGTACTACCCAATAAGATACAAGCATTGCGTGCAGTAAATATTTCTGGCCATAATATTTCCTGTTGTTTATTAATGCACTTGTCTTTGCCATCGCATTTATCATGACTGCTATTAGCTGCTGCTGTGGTTGTTGGTAAGGGAGTATCTTGCATAAAAGCATACATTGCTCTAAACGCTTCAACATGATCGACCAGCAATCTTTTTGAATATAATATTTTATTTATTAGACTATTGGTTATAGTCTTTAAGCATCCATTCAAATAAAAGAGAATTGTTAATTATTTTCGAAACTAATTAAAATATTTTGTGTGCAACTCACCTGCTTTTGCTTGAGTTCGTCTGTCAATTGACGACTCACTTGTAGCTAAAAATAGCAAGAAACAATAAAAATTTAATTATTTATGCTTGTTGTTATATAAACGCAATTTTACACACACCTTCATTTTAATATTTATCTTTGCACTACACTTTTATTAATTAGTTTACAATTTATATTTAAATTTATTTTTTGTTCTTTCCTTCAAAACTGATTTACACTAAATTTGCACACAGAGCCCTGCGCCGACAAATATTAACGGCGGCGGCGACTGACACTAAATATGTCGGCGGCGGCTTTAAAATCTACTGTAAGCCGGCTAAGTTTTCAACTACGTTTAGTTTTTAAATTTTCAACGATTTTAAATAAAAACGGAATCCGAGAGATCAGAAAGTGGGACTTTGGAAGCAAATATATTGTTTATAACAACAAAACAGATCAAGCTCAAAAGTTGTGTGAGAAATTATGCAGGGATGAATAAAAAATTCTTAAAAAATTAAAAACAAATCCTTTCTCCAAGTTTTACGAGGATCTGCCGATATTTACCCTATCCTCTATATAAAACGTAAAAACAAAGATATTTTATTTGTTTATTTACTAGCTATACCCAGTATGCTGTGCTACCCTAAAAGCAATATAAATAAGAAATCCAGTTAACGATTTTGATGATTCTAACTACAATGGTTTTCCAGATATACAATTTGTTACATATGGGAGATTCCACGCAAATTATTGCAATTTCTCTTAATGTTCTTCAGTAAAATTTGAAGATTCTAGCTCTAATAGTTTCTCAGATATACGAATTTTTCTATTTAATTCATATGGGAGCTCCAAGCCCCCCAGATGAAAGTCCGCCCTTTTTTCTCCAAAATGTTCAGATGAATATTAAAGTTCTTCGTGCAAAATTTGAAGAATTTAGTTCTATTAGTTTCCCAGATAAACGAATTTTGTATTTAATTCATATGGGAGGTTCCGCTCCCCTCATTGGTAGTCCCCCAATTTATTACCCAAAATGTTTACATGGATGTTAAAGTTCTTCCAGAACAACATCATTTAAAAGGATCACAAAGAGATTGAAAAATATTCCAAAAGGCAGAGTATTTCTATTTTAGCGGTAATTTCTTTATGATTAAAATAAGTAAGGAGTAAGTGTTATATTCGGCAAATCATTTGTCGTAAAAAAGCAAATTTCGGAAGTGGTCATATACATATATATATGGACTTTGATCATTAGATTAATAAGAACGTCACCGTGATTTCGGATTAGAGACTTAAATGTGGAATTGGGTCAATTATGGACAAAGTCTCTATAATTTAAAGTATTTTTTTTTTAATTCTACCATAAATCTATCATAATGATAACTTTGGAATGATGTATTAGCTATAAACTGATTTTCTGTAAGAGGGTTATATTGGCGGACCGATCCTCAAAATTTATTTTTCATAAATGTAGGTTTCGGTTCCTAAAAATGTTTTTCCTTCGACATCGACATTTGAAAGCCATTTATGTTCGTTTAAGTCATTTTCTGGAGAAGATTTCATATACATATTTACATTACATATTTTCGTTCCAACAAAGTACGTAGAAAACGGTAAAATCAATTATTGAAGGGGGCAGGGTCAATTATGGCCTATAGAGATTTCGATTGATATCGAGCCTTTTTTGCAAAATGGACGTAAGCGAGATAAATTTTCGTTCAATTAGGATACTGCGTGTTTAATTTTATGTTTATATATTCAATATTTTAGAAAATTCAAAAAGTACCAGTTAAAGAACGAAAAATTACCAGAAATACTCCAGTTTAAATTTTCATTTACTCAAGTCCCTGATTGCTTAGTTTTATGTTTTTAGGCTCATTATAAAAGAAAATTCAAATAGTACCAGTTAAAGAACTAAAAAGTATTCAAAAAGTACCAGTCGAAGAACGAAAAAGTACCAAAAAGTCCCCTTTTATATGTTATCACTTAATCCGGGCTGTACATTCTTAATTTCATGTTTCTAGGTTCAATATTATAAAAAATTCAAAAAGTACCAGTCGAAGAACGAAAAAAAAAGTCCCTTTTTATAGATTACTCCGGGCTCTACATATTTATTTTTATGTTTCTATGTTTAATTTTATGTAAAACTCAAAAAGTACCAGTCGAAGTACGATAAAGTTCCCCTTTTATAGATTCTCATTTACTCCAGGCTCTAAGTGCTTAATTTCATGTTTCGAGGTTCAAATTTTGTAGCAAGCTCAAAAAGTACCAGTCAAAGAACGAAAAAGTACCAAAAAGTGCCATTTTATAGATTCTCATTTACTCCGGGCTCTACGTGCATAATTTCATGTTTATATCTTCAATTTAATAGAAAACTCAAAAAGTACCTTTTGAAGAACGAAAAAGTACCAAAAAGTCCCCTTTTATAGGACCTCACTTAATCCGGGCTCTACATACTTAATTTCACGTTTCTAGGTTCATTATTATACAAAAACTTAAAATGTACCTTTTGAAGAACCAGGTTCTCACTTAATCGGGGCTCTACACCGCTTTCATGTTTCTTATTATATAAAATTCAAAAAGTTCCTTTTGAAGAACGAAAAAGTACCAATAAGTCCATATTTATAGATTCTCAAGTGCTTAATTACATGTTTCTAAGTTCTAAGTCAAAAAGTACCAGTCGAAGTACGATAAAGTACCAATAAGTCCCATTTTATAGATTCTCATTTACTCCGGACTCTACTTGCTTAATTTCATGTTTCTAGGTTAAATTTTTTAGAAAACTCAAAAAATACCTTTGTAGAACCAAAAAGTTCCGAAAAGTCCCTTAATTATTAATTTCATGTTTCGATTTCAATATCATAGAAAACTCAAAAAGTACCTGTTGGAGAATGAAAAACTACCAAAAAATATCACTTGGTACCGGTGTTCCAAATAACACCCCATTAGCTTATTTAGTGTTTCTTGAATAATATCAAATTTCCCGTTTTTACCCCTTTTGGTACTTTTTTCCTCCCCATTAACAAAATAAAAATTCTGTTCCAAAAGTTGCAACATGGTATTGGGAGCCCGTTATTATGTTTCATAAAAAAGTACCAAAAATAGGTAAAATTTTCACCCCTTAAACGTTCGAATATTCAAAAAGTACTAAATTCATATTTTTATTTGTTCGTCAAGTTATGAAGGATTCAAAAACTACGCAAATTGATGTCTAAAATGTTTGAAAATATTAGTGTGCTTAAGAAATAATAATTAAAAAATAGTTCAAATTTTGATTATATTATTATTTGTAAATCATTTCCTTACAGATACTAAACCTACGGTTATCGCTTAACTGTTAGACATTCTGCCTGTTAAAATAATTTTTGAAAACTTAACGTTTGGATAAAAAATAAACAGAGGGGATTAGTGTTGCCATACCAAATATTATTTTAACCGACAGAAGTTTCCGGAATGTAGAATGTTTATAATACAATAAAGATGAATTAACCGTTACTTTTAAAATAAATTTGAAAGAGGAAGAAGCTGTGTATAAACCTAAATATATGCAGATGATTGAAGATATTCTATTCAAAATGGTAAGTTTAACAATTTTTATCACAAGAAGTTTTGATATACATATGTATAATACAATTAAAGAAAAATTTCTTAACATATAGCATTTTACAACTCTGGGAATAAAAAAATCAATTTTTCAAAGCCCGTTTTTTTTTGGAGAAATGGTATCTTGGAATGAATTAATTCCTTTGGGGCCTCCATAATTCAAACTCTTATTATGTCTCTAATTAGTCATTCGAGACATTTAAATAAATTTCCTTATACATTGTATTATTGTTTATAATAACATGAACTTATTTTTTTGTGGTTTTCAAGAAATAAACAAAGAATTTATGCATTTTTATTATTATTTTGAATATTTATAAACACAATTGTATTAGTCATGATGTGGATCATATAAAATAAAACAGCTGTTTTTTGGTAAAAAATTTTAGCGATTATAACTCTTGATCTAGTCGATCGGTTTTCATGGTTGTTTAGCTGTATAATAACAAAAATAAATCTTTACTTTTGTAGTCTGAAAAACTCCATATTCTAAAAAATTTAATACTTTTAATTACACTGTTTAAAAGTATTAAATTTTTAGAAAAAAAAGTTTCGATATATATCACTATAATTTCTGTAGCAATAGTTATGCATGTTTCAGACTAAGCCATTTTAAAATATATGTTTCGATATTTATTAATAGTAAAAATTTTATATTTCATATATATTTTGACATTGTATACCTCATTATATTACTGCCACAGGCACTTTAATTAATTTTAAATGTATAGTTTTATTTCTAAACACATATAATATATAATTAATTGAAAATAAATTTTACATTTGAGAACAAATAAATGTAATCAATATTTTGTTTTAAACAAGTCCAAAATTATTTAAATTCGTTGTTAAAATGATGTCTTTTACTGCGGTGAATACCACTCTAATATTCTCCGTATCTGTAGCACAGGTGAAGTGTGAGTACATTAAGGGACGAATTTTTAGAAACATATTCAATATAAATTCACGAGCATCTTTGCTATTGCCACGTTTTCCCTTAAAGTCCGGAAAATATTCATCCAAATGTGAGCGCTTAATTTTCTCATCCAGTAGATCGGTTTTATTTAAAAACATTATAATCGGTGTGTTTTGGAAAAATTTCGAAATTGATTCGAAAATCGATTTGGATTCTTTTAGTCGATTACGTTCTTCGTTCTCCTTTAAAACCTGATCATATTCCGAAATCGCAACTAAGAATATTATAGCTTTAACATCATCAAAGCAATGAATCCATTTTCTTCTCTCCGATCGTTGGCCACCCACGTCTATCAGTCGAAATGTTACATTGCTCACCTTAAATACGTGCTGTATTAGACCAGTCGTTGCTATACGAACTCTTAAAATATCCTGTTCTGTGGGTAAATAGTCTGGCAAAGCAATGCGATCAATATCATCTAAATAGTATTTAGCCGAATCGTTTAGTTGGTATTCATTACGTCGCATATAACATTCCTGTATGCCCTTGTCGTTCCAAAGTTCTTTGATTGCCGTCAAATAGGGATCTTCTAAATAGGTATTAGTTCCAGGATTTACATAAGAAATGAGCGTAATAAACTTCGTGGCATTTTCACTTTTCTCATATTTAATGTTTAAGGTTTCCATGGCTGTTACCATATTTTGTATAGCTTGGAAAATATTTTCATGTATCAATTTGATGAAATGTTTTCTCTCATCTTCGCTAAAGCCCTTGTCGTAAATAATACGCATTTGACGTGTAAATGTCGATTTTCCTGACTCGCCAGTTCCCAACAATAGTAATTTGATATCTTTTTTGTATTGTTTTTTAAGTTCCTTTAGTAATTTTCGCATTTTCATTTTTGCCTTCATTTCCTCAGTTCTAAAGCAATCCATTTTAGATTATTTATTTTAAGAAGAATTTTTCAATTCAAAATTTAACGACCGCTTTTTAAAGCACAGCGTATAGGTAGCGTTTATTAAAAAATACTGATTTATAATACTGTTTCATTTCATATTAATTTGTTCTGTACCTTTATATGTATGTATAAGTAGAAATTGTTTTTAATAGAAATCTTTTAGTTTTAAATATAAAAAGTTTATAATAAAATAAAGAATGTATGAGCGTTACAATAAAGGTATTCACTTCTTTTGCGAAAATGTAAAAACATTACAACAACATTTTAGAAAAATATTCCACAAACTTTTTTTTTTCATACTATTCGTTAATGAAAACCACAGATATCTTCGGGATCCAAATCTTCAATATTTTTAATGGACATGTTTTCGAGATCGATATTTAAATTAGCAAAATTGGCCTATAAATAACACAGGCCGGAAAAATTTTAAAAAAAGTCAAATCCTGAGACCAAGTTATAAAGGATTGAGCAGCTCTGAATCCGAATCTGACCTTAGATTTTCCCTATCATATCTGAGATTTGAGATATCGTGTCCTGAAATTTGAAAACAACGGCGTTTTTGGCCCTTTTTGAGTCGTTATAACAGTGCCAAGACAACTTCATGCATAAAATATTATATGCCATCTGAAAGCCGATTCTGTCTTTATAATAAAAGCTTAACATCTGACATATCTTTATCCTTCGAGATATCTTTACCCAAAGCTGGAAAACTCGGTTTATAACGAACAAAAATATTGGATCCAAATATTGGATTGAAAATGTTACAATCTGCACAAAATCACTTTCTGATTCTATTTAACGATGACTGTCCGCATGTTAACTTTAACGGATGATATCTCAGCAACTACAGCTGATTTTTAAACTATGTAAAAAGTATTTTCATAGAAAAAATTTAGTTTTTATAGGTTTATTGTTATTGCTTCTGGGCACGATATTTCGAATTACAGATTTAAAGGAGAAATTCTGAGGTAAGATTCGGATTCAACGCTGTTCAATCTCTTTGGACTCTGTGTATTTTTTTCAGCTAGTGTAAATGAGATATGAGCAAAATGCGAGACAACCTCTGAAAATTTTAGCAAAAACTGGAATTTTGTATACCTTTTTTGTTCTTCAATAGTTACTTTTTGAATTTTCTATATTATTGAACCTAGAAACATAAAATTAAACATAAAATCAGACATTTAGGATCCTGATGGAAAGAAAATCTTTAGGCACTTTTTGTTCTTCAATGAAAATCTAAAGAGGTAAATAAAGAATACTGATTAAATGAAACCTTATAATAGGGGAGTTTCTGATCATCATTCAATTGGTTCGTTTTTTATTTTCTGAATTATTAAATATAGGAATATAAAATCATGCATATATGATCCTGATGAAATGATATAATATATAATTAATGTTTGAATGAAAATCTATAAAAGTAGGCCTTTTGCGACTTATATCCTCTATTGGAGGATGATAGAAAAATCGATTTTTTAAAGGTAATTTATTAATTGAATTAAAAATATTTAAATTGATACGTAATACATAAAAAGACTTATTTATAAAAAAAAATAAAGGTGCAACAAGTTGATATTTTACGTTTTCATTTCACATAAGTCCAAATTTGTCCAAATTCGTATTTAAAATGATGTCCTTTACAGCAGTAAATACCATTTCAATATTCTGGGTATCTGTGGCACAGGTATAACGATGATACATATTGGGTCGTGCCTGTAAAAACATGTCCAATATAAATTTACTAGCCGCTTCGTAATCGCAACGAGGTCCCTTAAATTCTGGAAAGAACTCATCTAAATGTGAGTACATAATTTTCTCAGCAAATAAATCAATTTTATTTAAAAACAATATAATAGAAATGCCTTGGAAAAAGTTCGAAACGGATTCGAAAACTTTGAACGACTCCTTAAGACGATTGCGATGTTCATCTTCCTTGAGAACTTGATCATATTCCGAAATGGCCACTAAAAATAATATGGCCTTAACGTTATCAAAACAATGCATCCATTTTCTACGTTCCGATCGTTGGCCACCCACATCTGTTATACGAAACTTAACATTTTTCACTTGAAAATTATAATCAATTAGGCCAGTGGTTGCCTGACGAACTCTTAAAATATCCTGATTCGTTGGCACATAATCTGGCAGAGCAATGCGATCGATATCGTCCAAATAGTATTTAGTCGAATCGTTTAATTGGTATTCATTGCGTCGCAAATAGCATTTCTGTATGCCCTTGTCGTTCCATAGTTGTTTGATGGCCGACAAATAGGGTTCTTTCAAGTCAGTATCGCAATTGAAACTTACTTTATTTATGAGCAATGCATTTTCAGTGGCATTTTCACTTTTCTCATAATCAATTTTTAATAATTCCATGGCTGCAATCATATTTTTCATGGAACTAAAAATATTTTCATATATCAATTTAATATGATGCAATCTCTCCTCATCGCTGAAGCCATTGTCGTATAGAATACGCATTTGCCGTATAAAAGTCGATTTGCCTGACTCCCCTGTTCCTAGCAGTAATAGTTTAATATCTTTTTTATATTGTTTATTAAGTTCCTTTAGAACTCTTTCTATTTCTTTTTGTTCCAATTGTTCTTCATTTATTAAACAATTCATTTTAAAGTTGTTTATGGATTTTATAATAAAAAATATGTTGTTTTTGATCTGTTTTAAAACAGAACTATATAGAACGTCTTATAAAGAATACTGATTCATGATAAATTTGTTCTTATCCATATACTAGTTTTTAAAACAATTGTTTTATTTTATAGAAAGTATAAATTTATATTTTATCTTCAGATGAATCAGTTAAATTATTGAGGTTTAATATATACATATGTATATATACGGGCACACATTTGACACAAGAATGTCGTTTGTCAATATTTGAGATTTTTAAATTTCGATACAAATACGTTTTTCCATACAACGTATTTGTATTGAATGGACACCATAAGGTCCATTGTGATAAGTGTACTTTTTTCAAGGAATAAACTACTCTGCATCCGTATACATGAAGGATACTTATATTAGAATAATATATGAAAGAACTAATCATTCGCGAATATACGTTTATTTAAAAAGTTTATTTTGTCGTTTGGAAGTCCTTTCCGCAGGCTTCAAAATATTGGTTTAACCTCAGTTTAATTTTGTTCCTTCTTTTGGATCTATAAACATGAAGTTGAAAATAACCAAATTTAAAAAAAACGTGTAAGAGCTTACACGATTTACACATTTATTAAAGTTTGTTATCGTATAAAATGTACATTAGGGTGATTTTCGGAATAAGATCTTTGATAGGGGTTTGGGTCATGAACCGATCTAAAAAAATTTTAAAAAGGAGATTAATGTTTTTTTTTTTTAATCTTTTTGTTGATTTGTACCATGTTATTGAAATGTTTTAAAAGATTTATTGAGAATAGATGAGTTAATTATCAACAAAATGTTGAAGAGAATTTTTGAATCCTCTATACATATATAGTTTTTGAAGCAAGTTATGAGTGCTTAAGTAATTTTTTGAAGCGGACCTTATTTGGAGTCTTGGATCATATATGGCCAGATTCATATGAAATTTTAGTTTATATAAAACTTGTTTAGGACGATTTCTGTGGCTATACTGGTATTATGAGGTAGTTATGTAATTTTCTGAAGGGAAGAGAATTTTTGAATCCTCTATATATAATTTTTGAAGCAAGTTATGAGTGCTTAAGTAATTTTCTGAAGCGGACCTTGTTTGGAGTCTTGGATCAAATATGGACAGATTCATATGAAAATTTAGTTCATTGTTTAGGACGATTTCTGTTGCTTTACTGGTATTATGAGGTAGTTATATAATTTTCTGAAGGAAATCTCATATTTAAGGTTAGGGTCAGGTCCATAAAGGGAATTTACGTTCTTTCAAAATATTTTTGTTTCGAATTTCAATGCAATAATGCTATTTTTAAACTAGTTGTAAGCATTAAAGTCAGTTGTTAGCATTAAAGTAATTTTCCTTATGAGCGGGTTCGTATAAGGTTAAATAGGAAGATTTTCATAACTATACTGGTATTACGGTAGCTATCAGCGTAAAAGTAATTTTTTGAGGAGGTTCTTATATGAGGATCAAATATGAAAACTTGTTACATTTACGACCAAATTAACATTTCTATGACGATTTAAACCATATTCCATAGAATATTTCTAGGTCCATTCCTCTGGACCTTCTCAAGGACCCAGAGTATATATAATTTATAGGGTCTACGAGCGATATTTCTAAATGTCATTTGCCTATTTTGAGTTTTAAGCCACGATTATGAATAATTTAAATAATCCTGACTCGGGCCAGTATGCCTGGTCGTGGTAATTTTTTTAATTTGATCCTTAATTGAAATACCTCTATATATCAAATTACTTATTAAAAAAATTAATAAATTTTCAAATTAAACTTAAAGAAAAGTTTAATTTTCATGAATATTAAAATATTTTGAAATATAAGCTTTTTAAATATATATTCCTAAAATTCGAACTTAATTAAGGTATTTTTAAAAGTTTAAGGTCTAGTTATAAACTTTTTTTTTTTAATTTAAATAATTTGTGTAATATTTAAGTTTATTTAGTTTTTATAAATTTAATGTAAACATAATTTACATAAAATATAATAGATTCTCCTTAGGTCTTATTCTTTTGATGTAGCATTCTTATTGGTTTATATAAAAAAAATTGTTTGTATCTTTGCGGTTGACAATAAAAATTTTAATAGAATTCATAGTAATAAGTAATTTTTATTACATACATATAAATATAATAATAAGACTAATATTCTATAATATTAAATATAAATATTATACATGGAATAATCCCTTAATACTACTAACATTAATCAGGCAGTTTGAAAAATTACAATTGATCAAAAAATGGCTTTAAACTAGGTTAAAATTATATAAATTAGCATTTAAAATCGTATCTCGAACAGCTCTATAAACAAAAAGAATCCCTTGGTTATGTTCATCGGTACAATTTAAATAATAAGAGTAGACCCTTCGCTTTGTAGGTATGGTTCTCAAAAAAATGTTGGCAATAAAAGAACGAGCTTCTTGCGGATCATACGGTGATCCGGAGTATTCAGGAAAATAATCGGCCAAATGTGAGTAGGTGATCTTTTCCTCAAATATATCCAATTTATTAAAAACTATAATAAGTGCTGTGTCTTGGAAATATTGAAAAGACATAATTGAGTTCAAAAGTTCAATAGATTCTTTAAGACTATTGCCATGTTTCGAGTCCAAGGAGAATTGATCGTATTCGGAAATGGCCACCATATATATGATGGCGGTAACATTATCGAAACAATGTATCCATTTCTTACGTTCTGTACTTTGATAGCCCACATCGGCTATAAGGAATTCAACATTTTTATATTTAAACACATGTTCTTGAAAGCCTTTTGATGGTATACGTGCTCGTAAAATATCCTGGATGCTGGGTGTATAATGTGGATTGGCAATACGATCTAGATGACTGAAAAAATATTTCGTTGAGTCTAGTAGACCATACTGATGACCACGCATAAAACATTCCTGTATGCCAGCATCTGCCCAAAGTTCCTTTAAAGCCGTCAATAAGACATTAGTAAATGTTATCGTATTGTTCAATTGTACCATTTGTATAATATACGAATTTTTTACTGCATTCACTTTAGTCTTATAGGGTATCTGAAAAACTTTCATTGCTTCGATCATGGTTTGCATTGCGTAGAATATATTTTGAATTATAATGCCCACATATTTCGTGGAATCGTATGGCATATGAGTCTCGTAGCGCATTTGACGTATAAATGTAGATTTACCAGATCCCTTCGTGCCCAATAACAGCAATTTTATTTGTTTATTATATTTACGTTTGTGAATTTGCAGATTTCTTTCCAATCTTTTATTTTGAAGATTTTGAGCTCGTATCTCTTCAGAACATAAACAATTCATGTCGATAATAGTATTTATGTACAATTCTTATTAATATTATTCTTTTCGGACGTCTATAACAACCGTTGTTACGAGACACTCTGTCGTTACTAAGTTGTGAGATAAAATGCAATTAATGGTTTATAGCTTCTATTCTTGAGTATTTTAATGTCATTTTATTTACATTCATTTAAATTTATATGTTCATTTTAAAATTGATCATTTGCGATATACCGTCATAACTCATTTTTATACATTTTAATTTTCTTTTCATACATACATATATATTGTACTTCTTAGGGTGTCTTTGACAATAGACATAGGATTTCTATTGCCGACATGTAATTTCTTTAGATTCTAATAAAAATTTAATATATTTTACTGCAAGAATAATAATTTATTATAAGAAAAATACTCTGTTAAAGAAAAACGCAATATTTGAGTTATCACATTCTTTCTTTAAACATGATATTAATATAAACTCGTATGTATTCATTTCTATATTTTTTATAGAAGGTGAGCAATTTACCCAGTAAAAATGTACAGTATTTTGGATTTTCTAATACCCACATAGTTTTATTTTAGTAAGAAATATGCAACATCAGTAAGATTTTTTTAGAAAATATGTTATTGCAGGAATAAGGTAAATGAATTTCTGTTGAAAAAGTGTTGTCCTGAATAAAACTATAAAAAACACACACACCTATATTTGAATTTTATGATTTCAAGAAAAGCGTTTTGAAATTTAAAATTTTTTTAATGTAATGCTTGTTTAACTATCGATTGACCTGAAAATGTTTTCATGGCTTTAAGAGTAAAATTAAAATCCCTCCTATTCTGCAATTTCATTTTATACAAATATTGCTTTGCCGTTGAAAATGTCATTATGTCCATATATCTCCGGAATATTGCTTAAATACCTATAAATATGTTAATTATATAGTAATCGTGATAAAATGTTCCAGGAGTAAGTTTAATGCACCCTAAAATAATACTGTTAGGTATGAGGAACATCGGTCTATATTTGAACCTAGCCCCCATATAAGATGGTTTTAACGCACAGAACTTTGTGGTATTTAGATAAAATTGTAGAAAACTGATTTTTAAGAATTTAAAGACATTTTTAAATACTGTAGACATAATTGACCAAGGCGCCATAAAAGGGTCTATCCCGCAAATCACTTTGATAATAATGTATATAGAAATCGTAGTTAGTACATGTTAATAGATGGGATTTTTTACCAATTCATTCAAATAAATAAATATGAATGTCTTATTTTTCTAAGAAGTAAATAATGAAAGATATACTGCTATATTTTGCGCACAGTGGAACAGAGTAATAACAAATACGTCCTCTGCAGTATTTAAAAAGCATAAAAAATATTCAGTTAGTTAGTAAGTTAGTTAGTTATTTAGTTAGTTAGTTAGTTAGTTAGTTAGTTAGTTAGTTAGTTAGTTAGTTAGTTAGTTAGTTAGTTAGTTAGTTACTTAGTTAGTTAGTAGTTTGTAGTAGTTAGTTAGTTAGTTAGTTAGTTAGGTAGTTAGTTAGTTAGTAGTAGTTAGTTAGTTAGTTAGTTAGTTAGTTAGTTAGTAGTTAGTTAGTTAGTTAGTTAGTTAGTTAGTTAGTTAGTAGTTAGTTAGTTAGTTAGTTAGTTAGTTAGTTAGTTAGTTAGTTAGTTAGTTAGTTAGTTAGTTAGTTAGTTAGTAGTTAGTTAGTTAGTTAGTTAGTTAGTTAGTTAGTTAGTTAGTTAGTTAGTTAGTTAGTTAGTTAGTTAGTTAGTTAGTTAGTTAGTTAGTTAGTTAGTTAGTTAGTTAGTTAGTTAGTAGTTAGTTAGTTAGTTAGTTAGTTAGTTAGTTAGTTAGTTAGTTAGTTAGTTAGTTAGTTAGTTAGTAGTTAGTTAGTTAGTTAGTTAGTTAGTTAGTTAGTTAGTTAGTAGTTAGTTAGTTAGTTAGTTAGTTAGTTAGTTAGTTAGTTAGTTAGTTAGTTAGTTAGTTAGTTAGTTAGTTAGTTAGTTAGTTAGTTAGTAGTTAGTTAGTTAGTTAGTTAGTTAGTTAGTTAGTTAGTTAGTTAGTTAGTTAGTTAGTTAGTTAGTTAGTTAGTTAGTTAGTTAGTTAGTTAGTTTAGTTAGTTAGTTAGTTAGTTAGTTAGTTAGTTAGTAGTTAGTTAGTTAGTTAGTTAGTTAGTTAGTTAGTTAGTTAGTTAGTTAGTTAGTTAGTTAGTTAGTTAGTTAGTTAGTTAGTTAGTTAGTTAGTTAGTTAGTTAGTTAGTTAGTTAGTTAGTTAGTTAGTTAGTTAGTTAGTTAGTTAGTTAGTTAGTTAGTTAGTTAGTTAGTTAGTTAGTTAGTTAGTTAGTTAGTTAGTTAGTTAGTTAGTTAGTTAGTTAGTTAGTTAGTTAGTTAGTTAGTTAGTTAGTTAGTAGTTAGTTAGTTAGTTAGTTAGTTAGTTAGTTAGTTAGTTAGTTAGTTAGTTAGTAGTTAGTTAGTTAGTTAGTTAGTTAGTTAGTTAGTTAGTTAGTTAGTTAGTTAGTTAGTTAGTTAGTTAGTTAGTTAGTTAGTTAGTTAGTTAGTTAGTTAGTTAGTTAGTTAGTTAGTTAGTTAGTTAGTTAGTTAGTTAGTTAGTTAGTTAGTTAGTTAGTTAGTTAGTAGTTAGTTAGTTAGTTAGTTAGTTAGTTAGTTAGTTAGTTAGTTATCGATGGGTTACGTTCGTTATATAAGGTATTCGGCTGTTTTCAATTATAAATTATATTAAAAATCACTTCGTCAAAATTATTTATATCTATGTGGTTGAAACACTATTCATATCATTCTTTTAAAGTTTTATTATAAAATCATATATTTTATTGGTATATACACAAATGGAGAATAGATATATATAAGAATACATTGTTAAGAAAATAATTCAATACATCTTTGAAAAAAGTTAAATTTTCTTACAATTTTATTTCACTTACACAGTGCGACACAATTACGAAAAAATAGTATACTCTCCACAGTTTATAGGCCTAGTTCACAACACTATCCTCCATTTTCATCACCTCCAGTTATCGTTTAACCAGTAGTTATTCTTCCAGTTTAGACAATTTTGGTATGAGAACTGTCAACATATGTGTCTTAAAGTTAAAAAATAACTAGACATTGTAAAAATGGGGAGGTTTTTTCAAGAAATGTATTTTTAATTGTTGTCGAACGTAAAAATTTTTATACAGAAATACAATCCCCACGCTTTAAAAAGTGTAAATTCCAAATATCGTGGGTCACGTGGAGAGTATTCACTTTTTGTGATTTTGTCACACAGTTTAAATTAAAACAAATGTATGTGATTAATGTTTATACCCGTTCATTAAATAATACATTACTAAATATCACAATAAAAATTTGAATATTTTGTTTTACAATAAATTGATAAAATATGTATGTAGGTATGTAGTATATATTTTCAAAGTATTTAAACACACAAGCTTGCAATTAAATTCGTGAACCCTTTAAGAATTAAGACGTTTTTATAAGCTTTTGTGTTAATTTAGACATTAATATTTTAGACATACATACAATACACTACTGCTTAACGATTTAGTTTGATGAATTGGTCAACAATTTTTAAATATTCATTGGTTTAACAATTTTTGAAATCTTTACAATTTATTGCTCCAGGCATAGACTTGGGGTACAGCTGATGGATAGGACAAATCATACATTTGAGATTTTATGAAGTCATGTTTGTCGTGGGGTTCAGGACGAACAGTTGCCAAACCTGAAAAAATAAAATATTGTAATTATTTCTAGATTTTTTAAGACTTAATAGCAAAATGTTTAGGTTAAACAATAGATTTTTTGTTTTTTATAAACAATCAAATTATGGTCAACACCCTCCCCTGTGTCTTTTTTTAATTCACTTACCATTTGCATAAGCATATTCCATAATATAAGCAGCAATTTCCATAGAACATTCAGTAATGCGATTCAAAGGTGGATATAGAGAACCCTTGGACAAATCTTCGGCCGAACATAAGTCTGCTAAGCGTTCAGCTGACAACAGGAACACATCTTCCGGTATGGTTAACATACCGGCACAAAGAACACCCAAGGCAACACCAGGGAAAATATACGAATTATTACCTTGACCGGGATAGTATTTCTTGCCATTATATTCAACGGGATTGAAGGGAGATCCAGAAGCAAAAATACATTTACCCTTAGTGTAACTGTAGGCTTGTTCGGCGGTACACTCAGCTTTACTAGTTGGATTAGAAAGGGCAAAAATAATGGGCATTTCATTGAATTCAGCCATCATTTCAAGAATTTCGGGTGTAAAGGCACCACCAATAGCAGCGGCACCAATTAAAACTGTCGGGCGTACAATACGTACAACATCGGCCAATGTGTCGATGGGTTCATGGGGTTGAGCAAAACGTAATTTATGCTCGGTCAGACCTCCCGAGGGACGATTTTGTACGATAAGTCCCTTACTATCAATCATCCAGATAAGTTTCTTTGCTTCAGCCTCACTGAGACCTTCCTTCATTAAAGCCATCAAACATAAATTGGCAATACCCAAGGCAGCTTCTCCAGCGCCGAAGAATACTATCTTGTTCTCCATTAATTTGGTGTTCTTGATTTTCAGAGAAGCTAGCAGACCGGCAACAGCCACAGAAGCTGTACCCTGTATGTCATCATTAAAAGTGCAGTAGTCATTGCGGTACTTGGCCAAAAGGCGGAAAGCGTTTGGCATTGGCAAAATCTTCAAATTGTATCAAACAGTTTTGGCCAAAACGACGCACAGCGGCTGTCATAAATTCTTCAATAAACTCATCATACACTTCACCAGTAACACGTTTCTCACGTATGCCTATATATAGAGGATCGTTGAGAATAGATTCGGTATTGGTGCCCACATCCAAGGTAATGGGTAAACATTGACTGGGTTTAATGCCGGCCAAAGCGGTGTACAAAGACAATTTACCCACAGGTATACCCATGCCATTGGCACCCAAATCACCCAAACCTAAAATACGTTCACCATCTGTCACGACAATGGCACGCACATCAGTCTCAGGCCAATTCTATAAATATTAATAATAAATTAAAATATTTTAAAATTATTAATTTAAAATTATTTACCTTTAAAATATCATAAACATGACCCTTATCCTTGATGGTAATATAAAGACCTTTGGGATGTTGAAAAATCAAACTGAACTTTTGACAAGCCAAGCCCACAGTGGGCGTATACACCAATGGCATCATTTTTGACACATCTGAGGCTAATACTTTATAGAAGAGACGTTCATTACGTTCGGCCAAAGCATTTAAGTACATGTATTTATCCAGATCATTTTCCAAACGATCGAGCAGTATTAAAGAGTGCTGAACTTGTTCATCTTCGGTTTTAACAACGGCCGGCAAGAGACCTTGAATGCCCAACAATTGCCGTTCTTCCAAAGTAAAGGCAAGACCCTGCAAAAAAGTATATAAATTAAGCGGTTAAGTAAGATATTATTTATAAAAGTTGTTTTTAATTATATACACTTAGAAATAGATTTTTATCACCAGAAATAAAGTTTTTTAATAGCAAACATCTTCATATTACTGAATCAATTCTTATAATAGAAAAAAAATAGAAGAACACGCTTTTCATTCAAAATTATTCATTAACAAAAATTGCTTTCAAGTTCACGGTCATGATTGGGTAATTACAATATGTAGATCACATACTACTGCCGCTCATTAAACTGTATCATTGAATTGTTTGGTGTACGACAAATAGTTAATTGTAAACATTATATTTATAACTTAAATTTTTACATATTTAAATAATAACTTGAACTGCAAAATGAAAGTGTTTTTTCATCACGTTTTTAAAAGTTTTATCATTTAAACGTCTCAAATATGGTATTTTTTTACTTAAGGCAGACATATCTCGAAAACCTGATGTGTAAAGGTAATTTTAAGGACATATTTGGATCAGGGATGTAAAATGTAATTTTAAAATTGTGCAAGCGTTTAAAAATTGTACTTTTAGACCGGGTTTTTGAGTTGGCAATCAAATGGCAATTAATAATTAGATTAGTTAATCTTAAAATAAATTTAATCCAATGTTAATAGCATTTGATGATTTTGAGTACAAGATTAAACTTCGCAGTGTTGCCATACAAAACAACAGAAAATGTCACTGTTTGTGATCAAAACAATGCATAATTTTATAAAAAAGAAGAAGACCAATTGTAAATTTAATATGAAAATTAATGAAAACCTTTAAATTAAAAACAAAAAAATGTATTTTGATAGTGTCCATAATTTATACTAATCAATAAATAGAACATTTTAATGTTTATATTTATTTATTTATTTTTATATTGTTCAGATTATAACAAATATTTTTTTTTGCTTAATTTATATTGTGGTTAGTGTTCTAGTCTGGTAGACCGGAGGTGGTGGGTTCGATTCCCACCTGAGGCACTGGTTAAGGAGCGCACAACAGGCCCGATAGAGGCCTAGGTGTATTTCTTGCGGATTGTGATGTATATACATCCTCCGTTCAAACTAACTAACTAACGAACGAACGAACGAACGAACGAACGAACGAACGAACGAACGAACGAACGAACGAACGAACGAACGAACGAACGAACGAACGAACGAACGAACGAACGAAGAACGAACGAACGAACGAACGAAAACGAACGAACGAACGAACGAACGAACGAAACGAAACGAACGAACGAACGAACGAACGAACGAACGAACGAACGAACGAACGAACGAACGAAAACGAACGAACGAAACGAACGAACGAACGAACGAACGAACGAACGAAACGAAACGAACGAACGAACGAACGAACGAACGAACGAACGAACGAACGAACGAACGAACGAACGAACGAACGAAAGAACGACGAACGAAGAACGAACAACGAACGAACGAACGAACGAAGAAACGAACGAACGAACGAACGAACGAACGAACTAACGACGAACGAACGAACGAACGAACGAACGAACGAACGAACGAACGAACGAACGAACGAACGAACGAACGAACGAACGAACGAAACGAACGAACGAAGAACGAACGAACGAACGAAACGAAACGAACGAACGAACGAACGAACGAACGAACGAACGAAACGAACGAACGAACGAACGAACGAACGAACGAACGAAGAACGAACGAACGAACTAAGAACGAACGAACGAACGAACGAACGAACGAACGAAACGAACGAACGAACGAACGAAACGAACGAACGAACGAACGAACGAACGAACGAACGAAACGAACGAACGAACGAACGAACGAACGAACGAACGAACGAACGAACGAACGAACGAACGAACGAACGAACGAACGAACGAACAACGAACGAAGAACGAACGAACGAACAACGAACGAACGAACGAACGAACGAAAAAACGAACGAACGAAACGAAAAACGAACGAACGAACGAACAACGAACGAACGAAAGAACGAACGAACGAACGAACGAACTACGAACGAACGAACGAACGAACGAACGAAAACGAACGAACGAACGAACGAACGAAACTAACGAACGAACGAACGAACGAACGAACGAACTACGAACAAACGAACGAACGAACGAACAACGAACGACCGAACGAACCGAACGAACGAAGAACTAACGAAAACGAAACTAACGAACAACTAACGAACTGAAATAACGAACGTAAATAACTAACTGAACTAACTAACTAACGAACTAACTAACTAACTACTAACTAACTAAACTAACGTAAACGAACTAACTAACGAAACGAACTAACTACTAACTAACTAACTAACTAACTAACTAACTAACTAACATATCAATATGAAACAAAACTATATAAACTGGCTTCATTAGACTGCAAAAACCTGTCAGGAAAATATATATACTGTTAAAATAGTACCCAACTCCATCCATAACTTATTTTTTTGGAAAGTGAAACTCATACCACTTTGTATATTAAAGTACATATGTATGTATGATGTATGTATGTATGTATGTATGTATGTTGTAGTATGTATGTATGTATGTATGGTATGTATGTATGTATGTATGTATGTATGTATGTATGTATGTATGTATGTAGTATGTATGTATGGATGTATGTCTGTATGTATGTATGTATGTATGTATGTATGTATGTATGTATGTATGTATGTATGTATGTATGTATGTATGTATGTATGTATGTATGTATGTATGTATGATGTATGTATAAGTCCATAGATTAGTCATTAGGCTAGTATATAACTAGACTAGTCTATGTATTAGTGTATATACTGATCCATGGACTAGTCTAAATACTATATTGTCTCTCTATCTATTAACTTATAGAATAAAACAATATGTAGACTAGATAATAGAATTGTCTAGACTATAGTGTAAAGAATTGTTCGTGTACTAGTCCAAAGACTAATTTATATTATAGTCCATAGAACAGTTGATAGACTATATTATTGAAATTAGAATAATCTAAGGAGGGGCTTTTTGTAATCTATATAACACGATAAATGGAAAACCTGACGTGGTGGAGAAATTTGAGATTCAATCAAATAGAAGTACACTTTGGTCTCTGGGTTGCGACTTTTTAAAATTTATTATGTCATCTGAAATCTAATCTGTAGGTATTTTAATAAAGATTTATAAGTTCTATTATAATTTCTTTCTTTTTCGAGTTATCTTATACAGATTCGTATTCAGCGCTGCTCATTGATTTAGAATATTATACTTTGGTCTCTGGGTTAAGACTTTTTTTAAAATTTTGTTGGTCTGTGTTATATAAATTTCGCTTTTCTTTAATTTTAAGGTTTCCAATAATGAATCTGTATTAGTTATGATTTTTAAAAAATGTACTGGGTTTATAACAATTAATCAATTTCTTTTTGTTTTAAACTAGGAAATTTAACAATGTAATAATTTAATTTAATTAGATAGACATTGTAGCCTCATTTTGCATGATTAACAACCAGACAGACAATATGTGCTTTATACATACATACAAACATTAATTATAGAAAAAGACAATGACACCAAGTCTATAAATTTTATAATAAGTGATTATTACAAAAAGTTTTAATCATAATAAAATAGTTTTAAAAGAGAATTTTATGAAAATCATAATAACTATAAACGTAATAAGTAGAGCATCAGAAATTTTGAAAATAGACCTTCGTCTTCCGTATAAAACTGATATGAATTTACAATATTTTTAACTTTTTCTAAGAAATTTATTACTGTTTTTTTATGTATGTATGTATAAGTGATAGTACTGATAATATGATGATATTGCGTGTCAAAAGAAATGCAAGATTTAAATTGCACAATATTTCCGGATGGACATTACGAAATACATATTAATAAATAATTCTTAAGGGTATTATTAACTAGATCGAAATCTTTTTTAATCTTCACCATATATGGTGCTAAAGGATATATGAATGTACCTATGTACATATGTATATTGTTATTGTTTACGTCAATGACAATAACCACAAAATATGTACAAATTTCTATTATAATCTGCAGAGATAAGTTGTTTGTGGTTACAGCAGAAAAAATACAATTAAGATATTAGAGACGAATTGTTAAAAGTAAAATTATTATAGTAATATATGTACTATATTACACAGTGCTTTCTAGACGATGATCGTTTCAATTTGCTTTTTCAAACGATTAATAATTTTTTTTAACATTCTAAATTTTTAGTCGCTTTAGGAATGTCCGTGTGTATGTCAATATTTAAATTGTTATGAATTTTCTGATGGCGTCAGATTTATTCAAGAATATGGTAAAAATATTAGTTTTTTAAGGGATTTTTACATTTCAAGGAGTCAAGAATTGTACTACATAAACTTCTAGTCGTTCTTAATGTTTTATAAATTTTATAATCTATTATAAAATTTATTAATTAAATATAATATTAATCCTATTTAGACCCATTATCTTAACCTGCGGAGTTTGATTAAATGGGAGTTAAAGTTTTTATACCAACCATCAAAAAGATGGGGGTATATTGTTTTTGTCATTCCGTTTGTAACACATTGAAATATTCGTCTAAGACCCATAAAATTATATATATTCTGGGTCCTTATTAGATTCTAAGACGATCTAGCCATGTCCGTCCGTCTGTCTGTTGAAAACACGATAAAGTCCAAACGGAAGTAGCCAGAGATTTTGCTTTACTTTTAGTTGATGCAGTTTGTTGATGGGCAATATCGGTCCACGATTTCGCCTAGCCCCCATATAAGGTCCCCTTCAGAAAATGACTTTAACGCTCATAACTGAATAAAGAAGCAGCTATAGCGATGAAATTCGACATAAACATATTTTTTAGGAACCTTAATATATTTGTAGAATTTCGGTCCATAATTGACCCTACCCCCCATATAAGGTCCCCTTCTGAAAATGACTTTAACGCTCATAACTGTCTAAAAGAAGCATCTATAGCGATGAAATTCGACATGAACATATTTTACAGGAACCAAAATCGCTTTGTAAAATTTTATAAGGATCGGTAAATAATTATAATTATATAAGGTCCTCTTCAGAAATGGCTTTAACGCTTATTACTAGCCTAAACTAAAAGCGTTCTAGAAAATTTGACGAGGATCGGTCCATAATTGACTAAAAGAAAATAAATGTATATGGGCATTTACATGAGTCTGAAGAAATAACCCTTCTAACTTTCGCATCTTTCGAAAATTGATATATGGGTTCTATTATAAGTACTATGAATATATGTATATAAAATCTATCCATTATTTCACTTAGGACCACTAAAAATCGGCAGATCTTCAATTTATATAACCGCTAACCATAATGCCGATTTTTGGAATCATTAGACCCTCATTTGACCCTAGCCCCAAACAAGGTATTTTTTTCAGCGTTGTCAACATTACATAGTGTTGTTGTACGTTATTGAAAAATTTGGTACCAGGCGTGTATATTTGTTTTTTCTCTGTATATCGATATTTCAATAATTTCTTTCAGTTGGGAAATGATCACTTTTAATAAAGAGTATTTTCATAACAACCAAAACAAAATAAAAAACATTCTAATATGTATTAATTTTAATTTAAAAAAATTCCATAAACTCATTCTCTTCATGAAATATGGACTATTATGTTTTAAATAACACACTACTTAATGCACGTGTTGCGACTAATATCGAGTCAGTTCCACGACAAAATGTTTTTAATTTCAATATTTTGGCAACAAAACAAATAAATTTTTTTAATATTTTATTCATTTTGAAAAAAAATATCATAAAAACATTTAAAAAAATTTCCACTAATAATGTTGTTGTTCGCTATGTGGAGGAAGGTCATACAATAATTTTTTGTTCCCTCTGGATGATACATTGTGCATCTTTTAGTTTATCTATGTATATTTGGGGAGAATTTAATGTTAATTGATATTTCCTTGGGCGGTCACTTAGACAAGGTCATTGCTGAAGAACTACAAAGTGACACGTTTTATTTGAAATTGCAAAAATAAACATTTGATTAATTTTTATTTTTTTTTAAGATTTAAAAATAACTGTTTTTGAAATTAAAATAAATACGTGATATTTAAACATTTGAACATTCATATGTATGGGCTTTGAAATATAATAAGGTTTGCGGATTTGTTTATACTATTATTTACTACTTTCTACACCATTTCAAATTGTATTTCAAAGTTTGTATTGCAGAAATTTTTATTGATGCACAATATTCAGAATTTTCCAATTCTCTTTCAGACAATTCGAGGTATATTTTCGAGATTTCTGATTTAGATATTAAAATAATAATTATATTATTATAATTTTTTAATTCAATTGCACAATTATATAAATAAAATATGTACTAATACAAATACTTCTGAAATTCTATTGTATACTTATTTCTGATCATAGATTTTAACAAAAGTCTTCTCTTATCGTCTTGTACGTAGACAATGAATTTCAAAATTTAGTTAATGACATTTGCAATAGATCAGGTCAGAAAAATCAAAAATAATGATAATTGTTGTAGGAGCTACAAAAACAAATACAAATGTCTAGTTTTATTGTTTGGCAGATGAATCTAGTTTTGTTTTTAGATTTCTGATCTGATCTTTAACATTATTTTCAAATAAGAATATCATGTGTTAGGTTTAAATTCCAGTTTGTCGTGTGCTTTAATATTTTTTTTATAATAAGCCTAAAGTCCAATATGCTGTCACTGTTGGGATGAGACGTGTTTACACCTTGTTTTAAAGATGAAAATTGAGGTGCTGCTTATCAAGAATTGCCGTGAAAATAATGCATTTAAATGATGACAATAGAAAAATTATATGTATTATGGAGTTTGTATTTGTGGTCATTTAAGAATTTGAAAATTGATTTAGACATTTTAAAGGTTGGTCTTAAAATAATACAAGATTTGAATCCCGAAGATATCTGATTTTCTAATATACAGAATTTTTAGAATATTTTCATTGTTGTCCAGATATGTTACTTTACACTTTATTGGTATAATAAACACTCAGTAAAGTTATTGATGGTTTATTATAGAAAATTTGTATGGAAAAGGTTCTTATAAACGATGAATATATTTATGTATATGGAGGATCAGGCATGGAAAATTGAGATTTTGAATTGGTTTAAAATTCTTCCCAAAAAATAGTACTTTTATAGGATTAAAAGTTACTAGGGTTCTATAAATCGACTTTTGAATAATCGAACAATCGACTTTTTGTCGAAAAAAGTCGAAGTGGACTATTTTGTTCCAAAAAGTCGATAACTCGACTATGGTCTGTGAAAAAGTCGAAAAGCCGACTTTGTTAATAAAAGTCGAAAAGTCTGAAAGTCGAAAAAGTCGATAAGTCGAAAAAAGTCGATAAGTCGAAAAAAGTCGATAAGTCGAAAAAAGTCGATAAGTCGAAAAAAGTCGAATAAAGTCGAAAAAAAGTGAAAAAGTCGAAGTCGGAAAAAGTCGGAAAAAGTCGAACACTCGAAAATTGTAGAAACAAGTCAAAATAGTCAAAATCTTAAAAAATAAAGTCGAAGAAAGTCGAAAAGTCGTAAAAAGTCGAAAACTCGAAAATTGTAGAAACAAGTCAAAAATAGTCAAAAATCTTAAAAAAAGTGGAAAAAAAGTCAAAAACTCTAAAATAGTCGGAAAAACTCGAAAAAAGTCAAAAAATAGTCGAAAAAAGTCGAACGAAGTCGAAAATAGGCAAAAAATCGAAAAGTCGGAATAAGTCGGAAAAAGTCGAAAAAAGTCGAAAAGTCGAAAAAAATCGAAAAGTCGACTATTTATAAAATACTTATAGTCGAAAAGTCTAAAAGTCGACTTTTAATTAAATGAAAAAAGTCGAAAAATCGACTTTTCATAAAATGCAAAAAGTCGAGAAGTCGAAAAGTCGGCTTTTAACTAAATCAAAAAAGTCGAAAAGTCGACTTTTCGTTTCAACTATAGAACCCTAAAAAGTACTGAATTACATTTCAAAGTCTTTTGTGCAGTCTTTTAATAATGTATTGACTAGTCTGCTGATTAGTTTATGGACTAGTCAATTGATTAGTTTATGGACTAGTCTATGTAATATTCTTGAAAAGTCTACTGATTAGTCTATTGAATTGTCTGTAAACTAAACTGTTGACTTGTCTATGGACTTTGAATTTACTAGTCTATTGAATATTCTATTGATTAGTTTATTGACTAGTCTATTAATTACTTTATTAACTACTCTATTGAATAGTCTTTTGATTAGACTTCTGCCTATTCTAATGACTAGTTTCTTAATGTTGACTGGTCTTTGACTAGTCCATGGACTATCCTATTGACTAGACTACTGACTAATCTATCGCCTATATTGATTAGTCTATTGACTTGTCTGAGAACTATTGATTAGTCAGTTGACTAGTCTATTTACTATACTTTGACTAGTCTATGGACTATTTACTGGTCCCTTAACTATGCAGTCTACTAACAATCCTATTATGAGCAAGTTTTCATTTGGAAACTACAGTTGGTCTATATAAATATGGCAGATATCTTTAAGAACTAGTTTTCAGTTTAATATTTAGAGGTTAAATTAAAATTTTAATTGTTAATTAAATTTCTTACGTTTGTAATTTTTTTATATTTCATTCGCTCACAGCTTATTCGTTCACGATCAAATATATTCTTCGTTCTGCTTATCTCATTTATCTTCTTTCACATCCTATTCTTTTTTCAATTTGCAAATATTGTAAGATATCATCTTCACACATTTTTTTTTTAATTTTAGGAATAATATCACATGATATGGAATAGATTTGCATTAGGAGTAAAACTTAAAAAAATTAAGGTTGGATTTTTGTTTATGTACATTAGGGTGGCCCAGAGTGTAAGAAGAATAAGGAGGAGAAAAAAGTATTTTTACGGTTTTTTCAATTTCCTTTCATATTGTATTTCTTCATTTTGCATTAGCAAGGGAGAAAAATTTTGATAAGATATGAAAGGTCTCAAAATTGGACCTTTCAATCCTTTGATTCGGATAAATTAGAGAAATGGTATATTAGAATGAACTAAATATAAATTTACTGCGGAAACAGAAGTAACTTTCATTTCGGGGCCGCCCTAATGAAATTTTGTACTCGCAGATGGCATAAGATAAAAATGAGCGTTAAAATGTTCGTTAAATACAAGAAAAGTAAAGAACATAGAAAACAATGACAGAACTTCGAAGGCCAAAGAAGAACAATTTAAATAACCCTTGTCGTATGTACAATAAAAAACTTTCTTAAAAATTTTTTGAAAAATTTTCCATTCAAAAACCATTTAAAATAAATGCAGATTACCATTTCAAAAAAAAAAAAAACAACAAACCCAATAAATTACCTTATTGTATTCTTATGATGCAATCTTTGTAGACCGGATATATTGCCAGGAACATCGCTATCACCATTGCCCCACATACCAAGACGGTCACGAGGAGCTTTCTTCAAAGGACATTCAAATCCATTTAATTTAGTAATTTCCATACTGTTAATATTAATTTATTTTAAAAAATAAGGATGTTTTCTTCCGACAAATTTATTATTCTTTTCTGAATATTATTTAATTTGTTATTTTCTTTTATTATTATTTTTTATTTCAAGTCTCTCACTAGACTAGAGAAAATAGAAATTGTTTTGTTTATTGCCAGACGGCGTTCCAACTTGTACTAATTTTTACAAAAACTTTGCTATATCATACATCTACTCTCATCCACAGATTGTTCATTTTCGTATACTAGGTACTCGCTGTTTAGTGTTAGTTTTGTATTTTCTTATTGTTATGTTTTATTTCGGTTGATAAATTTTTGCAGTCGTATGATTTTTCGTTTGTTTAAAATATTGCGCATTCCCTCTGCCACAACAACTATATTTTAGTGTGAGCACACGGGTATGTGTGCATGCTAATTTGTTGCTCTTGAGGAAATCCCTCTTGGTGCTTTACGTCATGGATGAAAGTATTAAGTTGTACTGTTGTTGCTTTAACGGCCAGCTGTTCCAAATTCCTATATCAACAATCTATCTATCAGCTGTTTGTGTTTATTGTTCTTCATAATGAACAAACCTTTATTTCCAACGCAAATGTCTACAAAGTTCACATTTAATTAATTAGTTAGTTAGTTAGCTAGTTAGTTAGTTAGTTAGTTAGTTAGTTAGTTAGTGTTAGTTAGTAGTTAGTTAGTTAGTTAGTTAGTTAGTTAGTTAGTTAGTTAGTTAGTATTAGTTAGTTAGTTAGTTAGTTAGTTAGTTAGTTAGTTAGTTAGTTAGTTAGTTAGTAGTTAGTTAGTTAGTAGTTAGTTAGTTAGTTAGTAGTTAGTTAGTTAGTTAGTTAGTAGTAGTAGTTAGTTAGTTAGTTAGTTAGTTAGTTAGTAGTTAGTTAGTAGTTAGTTAGTTAGTTAGTAGTTAGTAGTTAGTTAGTTAGTTAGTAGTTAGTTAGTTAGTTAGTTAGTTAGTTAGTTAGAGTTAGTAGTTAGTTAGTTAGTTAGTAGTTAGTTAGTTAGTTAGTTAGTTAGTTAGTTAGTAGTTAGTTAGTTAGTTAGTTAGTTAGTTAGTTAGTTAGTTAGTAGTTAGTTAGTTAGTTAGTTAGTTAGTAGTAGTTAGTTAGTTAGTAGTTAGTTAGTTAGTTAGTTAGTTAGTTAGTTAGTTAGTTAGTAGTTAGTTAGTTAGTTAGTAGTTAGTAGTTAGTTAGTTAGTAGTTAGTTAGTTAGTTAGTTAGTTAGTTAGTTAGTTAGTTAGTTAGTAGTTAGTTAGTTAGTAGTTAGTTAGTTAGTTAGTTAGTTAGTTAGTAGTTAGTTAGTTAGTTAGTAGTTAGTAGTTAGTTAGTTAGTTAGTTAGTTAGTTAGTAGTTAGTTAGTTAGTTAGTTAGTTAGTTAGTTAGTTAGTTAGTTAGTTAGTTAGAGTTAGTAGTTAGTTAGTTAGTTAGTTAGTTAGTTAGTTAGTTAGTTAGTTAGTTAGTTAGTTAGTTAGTAGTTAGTTAGTTAGTTAGTTAGTTAGTTAGTTAGTTAGTAGTTAGTTAGTTAGTTAGTTAGTTAGTAGTTAGTGTTAGTTAGTTAGTTAGTTAGTTAGTTAGTTAGTTAGTTAGTTAGTAGTTAGTTAGTTAGTTAGTTAGTTAGTTAGTTAGTTAGTAGTTAGTTAGTAGTAGTTAGTTAGTTAGTTAGTTAGTTAGTTTAGTAGTTAGTTAGTTAGTTAGTTAGTTAGTTAGTTAGTTAGTTTAGTTAGTAGTTAGTTAGTTAGTTAGTTAGTTAGTTAGTAGTTAGTTAGTAGTTAGTTAGTTAGTTAGTTAGTTAGTAGTAGTTAGTAGTTAGTTAGTTAGTAGTTAGTTAGTTAGTTAGTTAGTTAGTTAGTTAGTTAGTTAGTTAGTTAGTTAGTTAGTTAGTTAGTTAGTTAGTTAGTTAGTTAGTTAGTTAGTTAGTAGTAGTTAGTTAGTTAGTTAGTTAGTTAGTTAGTAGTTAGTAGTAGTTAGTTAGTTAGTTAGTTAGTAGTTAGTTAGTTAGTTAGTTAGTTAGTTAGTTAGTTAGTTAGTTAGTTAGTTAGTTAGTTAGTTAGTTAGTTAGTTAGGTAGCTATTTGTTTGTTGCATTTGCAAACATCTGTTACACCGTGTCTGTATTAGACAAATGTATATCATTTATAATTACAATTTAATTGCACAAAAACAAAATTCTGTACTAATTTTACAATACTATGACGTTTGCTATCAAGACAACGTTGTCTAAACAATTGTTTAGACAACACTGTCATAACGACGCTATAACGCTAATTAATGCTGTCTATACCTGCTAATTTTGTATCACGATAATAGTTTGACGTTTAATATAATAAATATTTGTCTAATATAGACACGGGTTTAAGATCTATAAAACGCGTTCTGTTATAGTAAAGTAGGGTGGGTATAAATAATTTTAGTAGCAAAGTATATGACAATTTAGCGATTTTCAAAGTAAAATCTAGTGATTTTTAAATCATTAGTTGTTCCAACATCTGGCATCACTATTTAGTGCTTACATTAATATCGATTACTCTTTTGTTATTATTGTCATCTCTAAAAAGCGCGTCGTTTCGCTTGTTTTTCTATTTGTGCTGAAAAATATTTACATTTTGTTATTTTTTATGTTTAATTAATATTGTAATATTTATTTAAAATTGAAGTCAAATAAAAACATAAAGAATATATTGAATAGCAATGACAGAAGAGGAGAATGCTGATACAACATTAACGGATGCTGGACAATTGCCGTCTGAAAATGATGTGGCTTTCTTGCAGTTCATTGAAATGGAAAATTTTAAGTCCTATCGTGGCCATGTAGTTGTAGGACCATTAAAACAATTTACAGCTGTTATAGGACCAAATGGTTCCGGTAAGTAGTGATAAATGTTCATATTTATGGAGTTAAAATCATCTGTGTGTTGATTTTAGGAAAATCAAATTTCATGGATGCCATCAGTTTTGTTATGGGTGAAAAGACGACAAGTTTGCGTGTGAAACGTTTAAATGATTTAATACATGGTTCATCCATTGGTAAGCCCGTATCACGCAGTTGTTATGTTACGGCCAAGTTTCTTATTGGTTCGACACAAATGGATTTCCAACGTGCTGTTATTGGTGGCTCTTCGGAGTATCGTATTAATGGTGAAGTTGTTTCAAGTAATACCTACTTGGGCAGACTGGAAAAGTTGGGAATTAATGTCAAGGCTAAGAATTTCTTGGTGTTCCAGGGAGCTGTCGAGAACATAGCAATGAAAACACCCAAGGAACGCACAGCTTTATTTGAGGAAATTAGTGGGTAAGTTAAAAAATAATTCTTTCTTGTGCTAAAGCTAATAGTGCAAAAAATATTTTTCTTTAAAGATCTGGTACTTTAAAAGAAGACTACAATCGCTTGAAACAGGAAATGATATTGGCAGAAGAAGAAACTCAATTTACTTACCAAAAGAAAAAAGGCATTGCGGCAGAACGTAAAGAAGCCAAACATGAAAAAATGGAAGCAGATCGTTATGCGCGACTTAAAAATGAATATGTAAGTTTGCGATACAATAAAATAGATACTTTTTCTAATAGTTCCATTTGCAGAATGAAAAACAAGTTGAATATCAAATATTTCGTTTGTATCATGTGGAAAAGGATATACAGCGCTTAAATGAGGATATCGAAAGCAAACAACAAGAAATCAAAGAAGTTGAAAAACGCAAAGAAAGTGCCGATGATGTTCTAAAGGAAAAAAAGAAAGAAGCTGGTAAACTAAATCGTGAAATGGCTAAAATTGATCAGGAGGCCAGAGAATTCGAGACACAAATGAATAAAAAGCATCCACTGTATATAAAGGCTAAGGAAAAAGTGGCCCATTGTCAGAAAAAGTTAAAATCTCTGGCGAAGACTTTGGAAACAGCACGCGAAGCTGACAATGCTCATCAACAGGATATACGTAAACTGGAAAAACAATTGGCTGATGTTGAACAAATGAAAAAACGTTTCGAAGATGAAATTGAAAATGAATCACAAAAACGCGGCAAAAGTGTACACATGGAAGAGGGTCTGGTGCAAGAATACGATCGTCTCAAACAGGAAGCTGAAGCTACTGCCACACAATATCGTTCTCAATTGGATTCAGTGAATCGTGAACAAAAATCTGATCAAGATTTATTGGACGGTGAAACCAATCGCAGAGCTTCGGTAGAAGAAGCACTCAAAAAATTGACACTGCAACGCGAGGAAGCTGTTAAGAGGCGTGACAAATTAATGGATCACATTAAATCATCCCAGGCGGCTTTGGAAGAACAAAATCGTATTAAAGATGAACTTAAACGTGATGTGGGTTGTTCAAAGGAGAAAATTTCCGAAATCCAACGGGAATTAGAGAATGTACGTGATCAATTGGGTGATGCGCGCAGTGATAAACATGAAGATGCTCGTCGAAAAAAGAAACAAGAGGTGGTGGAATTGTTTAAGAAACAGGTACCGGGAGTGGTAAGTTGTACAGTGCAGAAATGCTTTTAAGCGCAAAAAGTAATTTTTTCTTAAATTGTATTTTTTTAGTACGACCGCATGATTAACATGTGTCAGCCCACACATAAACGTTACAATGTGGCCGTTACCAAAGTTTTGGGTAAATTCATGGAAGC
>NW_023996648.1:0-36141 GCF_015586225.1 Lucilia sericata | reverse complement strand
GATAATCTGTGATCACTTTTATTTCCTACCAAAAATTGATTATTTGAGTGAAAATATAAAAGTCCATTTATCTTGGAAACTAGAAGGGATAGGGCCAAAACAATGATAATCTGTGATGACTTTATTTCCTACTAATAATCGATTATTTGAGTGAAAACATAATAGTCCATTTATCTTGGAAACTAGAAGGGATAGGGCCAAAACAATGATAATCTGTGATGTCTTTTATTTCCTACCAAAAATCGATTATTTGCGTGAAAATATAAAAGTCCATTTATCTTGGAAACGAGAAGAGATAGGGCCAAAACAATGATAATCTGTGATGACTTTTATTTCCTACCAAAAATCGATTATTTGCTTGAAAATATTACAGTCCATTTATCTTGGAAACGAGAAGAGATAGGGCCAAAACAATGATAATCTGTGATCACTTTTATTTCTTACCAAATATCAATTTTTTAAAGTGAAAACATAAAAGTCCATTTATCTTGCAAACTAGAAGAGATAGGGCCAAAACAACGATAATCTGTGATCACTTTTATTTCCTACTAATAATCGATTATTTGATTGAAAACATAAAAGTCTATTTATCTTGGAAGCTAGAAGAGATAGGGCCAAAACAATGATAATCTGTTGTCACTGTTATTTCCTAAAAAAAATCGATTTTTTGAGTAAAAACACAAAAGTCCATTTATCTTGGAAACGAGAAGAGATAGGGCCAAAACAATGATAATCTGTGATCACTATTATTTCCTACCAAAAATCGATTTTTTGAGTAAAAACATAAAAGTCCATTTATTCTGGAAACCAGAAGAGATAGGGACAAAACAATGATAATCTGTGATCACTATTATTTCCTACCAAAAATCGATTTTTTGAGTGAAAACATAAAAGTGTCCATTTATTCTGACAACGAGAAGAGATAGGGCCAAAACAATGATAATCTTTGATCACCTTTATTTCCTACCAAAAACCAATTTTTTGAGTGAAAATATAAAAGTACATTCATTTTGGAAACGAGAAGAGATTGGGTCAAAACAATTATAATCTGTGATCACCTTTATTTCCTACCAAAAACCAATTTTTTGAGTGAAAATATAAAAGTACATTCATTTTGGAAACGAGAAGAGATTGGGTCAAAACAATTATAATCTGTGATCACTTTTATTTCCTACCAAAAATCGATTATTTGCGTGAAAATATAAAAGTCCATTTATCTTAGAAACGAGAAGAGATAGGGCCAAAACAATGATAATCTGTGATCACTTTTATTTCTTACCAAAAATCGATTTTTTGAGTGAAAACATAAAAGTACATTTATCTTGGAAACGAGAAGAGATAGGGCCAAAACGATGATAATCTGTGATCACTTTTATGTACTACAAAAAAAATCGATTTATCTTGGAAACGAGAAGAGATAGGTCCAAAACAATGATACTCTGTGATCACTTTTATTTCCTAACAAAAATCGATTTTTTGAGTGAAAACATAAAAGTACATTTATCTTGGAAACGAGAAGAGATAGGGCCAAAACGATGATAATCTGTGATCACTTTTATGTCCTACAAAAAAATCGATTTATCTTGGAAACGAGAAGAGATAGGTCCAAAACAATGATAATCTGTGATCACTTTTATTTCCTACCAAAAATCGATTTTTTGAGTGAAAACATAAAAGTACATTTATCTTGGAAACGAGAAGAGATAGGGCCAAAACAATGATAATCTGTGATCACCTTTATTTCCTACCAAAAATCGATTTTTTGAGTGAAAACATAAAAGTCCATTTATCTTGGAAACTAGAAGAGATAGGGCCAAAACAATGATAATCTGTGATCACTTTTATTTTCTACCAAAAATCGATTTTTTTAGTGAAAACATAAATGTCCATTTATCATGGAAACTAGAAGAGATAATGCCAAAACAATGATAATCTGTGATCACTTTTATTTCCTACCAAAAATCGATTTTTTGAGTGAAAACATAAAAGTCCATTTATCATGGAAACTAGAAGAGATAAGACCAAAACAATGATAATCTGTGGTCACTTTCATTTCCCACCAAAAATCGATTTTTTGAGTCAAAACTTAAAAGTCCGTTTTTTTGGAAACTATAAGAGATAGAGCAAAAACAAGCGAATTCTGTGATCACTTGCATTTCCCACCCAAAACCGATTGTTTGAGTGAAAACATAAAACTCCGTTTTTATTGGAAACTATAAGAGATAGAGCAAAAACAAGCGAATTCTGTGATCACTTGCATTTCCCACCCAAAACCGATTGTTTGAGTGAAAACATAAAACTCCGTTTTTATTGGAAACTATAAGAGATAGAGCAAAAACAAGCGAATTCTGTGATCACTTTCATTTCCCATCAAAAACCGATTGTTTTTGTCAAAATTTAAAAGTCCGTTTTTCTTGGAAACTATAGGAGATAGAGCAAAAACAAGCGAATTCTGTGATCAATTTCATTTCCCACCCAAAACGGTTGTTTGAGTCAAACTCGATTCTTTGAGTGAAAACATTAAAGTAAAAACAAGCGAATTCCGTGATCACTTTAATTTTCCACCAAAAACCGATTGTTTCAGTGAAAACATAAAGGTCCGTTTTTCTTGGACACTATAAGAGATAGAGCAAAAGCAAGCGAATTTTGTGATCACTTTCATTTCCCATCAAAAACCGATTGTTTGAGTGAAAACATAAAAGTCCGTTTTTCTTGGAAACTATAAGAGATAGAGCAAAAACAAGCGAATTCTGTGATCACTTTCATTTCCCACCCAAAACCGATTGTTTGAGTCAAAACTTAAAAGAGATAGAGCAAAAACAAGCAAATTCGGTAATCACATTCATTTCCCATCAAAGACGGATTGTTTGAGTGAAAACATAAAAGTCCGTTTTTCTTAGAAACTATAAGAGATAGAGCAAAAACTAGCAAATTCTGTGATCAATTTCATTTCCCACCCAAAACGGTTGTTTTAGTCAAAACATAAAAGTCCGTTTTTCTTTTAAACTGTTAGAGATAGAGCAAAAACAAGCGAATTCTGTGATCACTTTCATTTCCCACCAAAAACCGATTGTTTGAGTGAAAACACTAAAGTCGATTTATCCTGCAAACTAGAAGAGATAGGGCCAAAACAATGATAATCTGTGATCAATTTTATTTCCTACCAAAAACCAATTTTTTGAGTGAAAACATAAAAGTCCATTTATCTTGGAAACGAGAAGAGATAAGGCCAAAACAATGATAATCTTTGATCACCTTTATTTCCTACCAAAAATCGATTTTTTGAGTGAAAACATAAAGGTCCATTTATCTTGGAAACTAGAAGAGATAGGGCCAAAACAATGATAATCTGTGATCACTTTTTTTTTCTACCAAAAATCTATTTTTTGAGTGAAAACATAAATGTCCATTTATCTTGGAAACGAGAAGAGATAATGCCAAAACAATGGTAATCTGTGATCACTTTTATTTCCTACCAAAAATCGATTTTTTGAGTGAAAACATAAAAGTCCATTTATCATGGAAACTAGAAGAGATAGGACCAAAACAATGATAATCTGTGATCACTTTTATTTTCTACCAAAAATCGATTTTTTGAGTGAAAATATAAATGTCCATTTATCATGGAAACTAGAAGAGATAGGGCCAAAACAATGATAATCTGTGATCACTCTTATTTCCTTCCAAAAATCGATTTTTGAGTTAAAACTAGAAGAGATAAGGCCAATCATAATGATAATCTGTGATCACTTTTATCTCCTTCCAAAAAGGGATTTTTTGAGTGAAAACATAAAAGTCCATTTATCTTGGAAACGAGAAGAGATAGGGCCACCAAAAACCGATTCTTTGAGTGAAAACATAAAAGTCCGTTTATATTGTTTGAGTGAAAACATAAAAGTCCGTTTTTCTTGGAAACTATAAGAGATAGAGCAAAAACAAGCGAATTCTGTGATCACTTTCATTTCCCACCCAAAACCGATTGTTTGAGTCAAAACTTAAAAGAGATAGAGCAAAAACAAGCAAATTCGGTAATCACATTCATTTCCCATCAAAGACGGATTGTTTGAGTGAAAACATAAAAGTCCGTTTTTCTTAGAAACTATAAGAGATAGAGCAAAAACTAGCAAATTCTGTGATCAATTTCATTTCCCACCCAAAACGGTTGTTTTAGTCAAAACATAAAAGTCCGTTTTTCTTTTAAACTGTTAGAGATAGAGCAAAAACAAGCGAATTCTGTGATCACTTTCATTTCCCACCAAAAACCGATTGTTTGAGTGAAAACACTAAAGTCGATTTATCGTGCAAACTAGAAGAGATAGGGCCAAAACAATGATAATCTGTGATCAATTTTATTTCCTACCAAAAACCAATTTTTTGAGTGAAAACATAAAAGTCCATTTATCTTGGAAACGAGAAGAGATAAGGCCAAAACAATGATAATCTTTGATCACCTTTATTTCCTACCAAAAATCGATTTTTTGAGTGAAAACATAAAGGTCCATTTATCTTGGAAACTAGAAGAGATAGGGCCAAAACAATGATAATCTGTGATCACTTTTTTTTTCTACCAAAAATCTATTTTTTGAGTGAAAACATAAATGTCCATTTATCTTGGAAACGAGAAGAGATAATGCCAAAACAATGGTAATCTGTGATCACTTTTATTTCCTACCAAAAATCGATTTTTTGAGTGAAAACATAAAAGTCCATTTATCATGGAAACTAGAAGAGATAGGACCAAAACAATGATAATCTGTGATCACTTTTATTTTCTACCAAAAATCGATTTTTTGAGTGAAAATATAAATGTCCATTTATCATGGAAACTAGAAGAGATAGGGCCAAAACAATGATAATCTGTGATCACTCTTATTTCCTTCCAAAAATCGATTTTTGAGTTAAAACTAGAAGAGATAAGGCCAATCATAATGATAATCTGTGATCACTTTTATCTCCTTCCAAAAAGGGATTTTTTGAGTGAAAACATAAAAGTCCATTTATCTTGGAAACGAGAAGAGATAGGGCCACCAAAAACCGATTCTTTGAGTGAAAACATAAAAGTCCGTTTATATTGGAAACTATAAAATATAAAATCCGTTTTCCTTGGAACTATAAGAGGTATAGCAAAAACAAGCGAAATCTGTGGTCACTTTCATTTCCCACCAAAAATCGATTTTTTGAGTCAAAACTTAAAAGTTCGCTTTTCTTGGAAACTATAAGAGATAGCGCAAAAACAAGCGAATTCTGTGATCACTTGCATTTCCCACCCAAAACCGATTGTTTGAGTGAAAACATAAAAGTCCGTTTTTCTTGGAAACTATAAGAGATAGAGCAAAAACAAGCGAATTCTGTGATCACTTTCATTTCTCATCAAAAACCGATTGTTTTTGTCAAAACTTAAAAGTCCGTTTTTCTTGGAAACTATAGGAGATAGAGCAAAAACAAGCGAATTCTGTGATCAATTTCATTTCCCACCCAAAACGATTGTTTAAGTCAAAATCGACTCGTTGAGTGAAAACATAAAAGTCCGTTTTTCTTGGAAACTATAAGAGATAGAGCAAAAACAAGCAAATTCTGTGATCACTTTCATTTCCCATCAAAAACCGATTGTTTGAGTCAAAACTTTAAAGTCCGTTTTTCTTGGAAACTATTAGAGATAGAGCAAAAACAAGCGAATTCTGTGATCATTTTCATTTCCCACCAAAAAGTGATTGTTTGAGTCAAAACTTTAAAGTCCGTTTTTCTTGGAAACTATTAGAGATAGAGCAAAAACAAGCGAATTCTGTGATCATTTTCATTTCCGACCAAAAAGTGATTGTTTGAGTGAAAACATAAACCTCCGTTTTTCTTGGAAACTATAATAGGTAATTTTCACGAAAACTGTGCAATATAATTCCATTCGTTTCTACACAAAGGCTTAATACCTGTTGAAAATTGGCGGAATCGTTCCACAACTTCATATACCTCCCATACAAATGTACATATTTTCGTAAAATGAGTTTATTGCTAATAACTTTCGTTAGACTGTCGATATCTTTACAAAATTTTGCACGTTAAAGTTTTATGCCAAAATAATTCATACAGAGAAAAAAATTCTGAATACGTCCATAATTGGTCTTAGCTACCATACAAGGTCCCCTCCGGAAAATTACTCAAACGCACATAAATCACTACTAAATTAAGATAACCATACTAGATTTGGCACAAATATTTCTTTTATATACAGAAATATTACTGTGGATTTTTTACGGATCGGTCCATAATTGGTCGTAGCTCCCATACAAGGTCCTCTTCAGAAAAACACTTAAACGCACATAACTCATTACCAAATTAGGATATCCATACAAAATTTGGCACAAACGTTGTATTTGTACTCAAAAATGTAATTTTAAAATTTGTTTACAATCGGTCCATATTTGGTCAGAGCTCCTATTCAAGGTCTCCTCCCAAAAATCACTTAAACGCACATAACTCATTACTTAATTAAGATATCGATAAATATTTAGCACAAATATTTCTTTTATATACAAAAATGTTACTGTAGGTTTTTGTCGGATCGGTCCATATTTGGTCGTAGCTCCTATACAAGGTCCTTTTCAGAAAAACACTTAAACGCTCATAACTCATTACCAAATAAGGATACCCATACAAAATTTGACACAAATATTGCTTTTGTACTCAGAAATTTAATTTGAAATTTGTATTTTTTAAAATTTATTTAGATCGGTCCATATTTTGCTTCTATATACAGAAATGTAGATGGTCTACAAATGGTCAGATCTCCCATACTAGGTCACTTTAACCGTATTTAACTAGTTGCGTTATCTTTAGTAAAATTAGTTTAGTATAAACACTTTGTGTACAACAATATATTTTGTATTTCCTCCACACACATACAAATTATTAATTATCGCTAAAGCATATTTTAGGGCGCTATAGTAATATAAAAGAAAATGATGTTTGTAATATTCAATAAATCTTGTATTTATAGCAATTAAAAAAACACGACAAAAGTTATTTCTACAAAAATTTTATCAATTAAAAGATATTAACAGCAACAGTGAATCGGGTGGTTATTGTGATTTAGGTGGTATTATGGACCAGTTGAATTGTGTATGGTACTTCTCAATTAAATTTCTCTAATAATACCTATACAAGAAATTTTCGTTAGTATTTGTTTAGTTATTGTATCAAAAATTATTTGACACTTTGTATTGTTATTACTTAGTCCTTAACCGCTTTATTTCAAATATTTTTTTTTAGAAATTAAAAAATTTCTGATAAATTTAAATATTCCAAGCCAAATAAATGTCGAAGATTAAATAAAAAAACTTTGAAACGCTAATCCCAGATAGAATGTCTTGGTCAAGCGGAACATTAGAGCAAATACCAGTAGGAATCCGTTGCTACACGGATGGCTCTAAATTAGGGGACAAAGTGGGTCTGGGGTTCTATATTGAAGACCCAGAAACAGAAATATACCACCGTTTACCTAATCATAACACAAGCTTCCAGGCAGAAGTACGAGCAATAACGGAATGTGTAAATTGGATTAGAATAAATATGGCGCCCACAGGGCTTAATATATTTACCGACAGCCAGAAGGCAATTTGTGCGATATCAGGTGATAGAATTAAATCTAAGACCGTATTGGATTGTAAGAAAGCTTTAACTGAATACTCTCCCAGAGGTAAGGTTCACATCATATGGGTACCAGGCCACTCGGGAGTAATCGGCAACGAAAGGGCGAATGCAATAGCTTTAAAGGGAAGGGAGCTCGATGTAGTTAACCTGACAAACGCAAAACCATTCGACGCAACAAAAGCTGAATTAAAAATATGGATGAGAGAATCCCATAAGGCCTCTTGGAATAATGAAACGGTGGGTAGAACCACAAAGATTCTATGGGGTGACCCTGATGAGAGCAAGACGAGAAATCTTCTCAAAATGAGCAAGTCTGAGGTTAGTATGATGGTACGTATTCTCAGTGGACACACAGGATTACGAGCACATCTATACAAAATTGGACGTGCGAATTCAGACGAATGTAGAGCATGTGGAGAGGACAGTGAAACTCTGGAGCACTTTCTTTGCCATTGTCAGGCATTCGTCGAAGTTAGATCCAAGTATCTTGGAAGTGATGTTATTCCGGAAATAACATTCTTAACCAACACCGATTGGAAGATTCTTAGGAATTACGTCCAGGAAACTGAGTTTCTGAACATTCAGTAAACAATTTTTTTTTTTTTTTTTTTTTTTTTTTCTTGAATTGGAGCGCACAACAGGCCCGATAGTGGCCTAGGTGTATTTCTTCGGATTTGATGTAGTATACATCCTCCTATCAACCTAACCTAACCTAACCTAACCTAAATAAAAAAACCCTTTTTGAAAATAATTTATTGAGTTACTCTTGCTTTTGCAGAATTCCTTGTAACTATAACTATTGTTAAATTATAAAACAATAGATATTCATGGAATTAAACTAAAGTACATAATAAATATATATTCTAACAATGGGAAAAATGAAACGTTTACATACATACATATATATGTAGATGCATTCAATCCTTTTAAACATTATTTTGAATTATATGAATGAGCTGCTATTATTCACTTTAAAATCCACACATTTTACAACATTTTCATATAAATCATTCATCATGTTCATGTGTGTGTATTTATATGAGATGTTGGGTTTGAAAAAAGGCGTTAAAAATATGGATGGTTGAAGCACGATTTATAATACTCTATAGTATAGAGTCTATAACGGCATAATATATTTTTGAAAGTATGAAAGGAACTCTGATATTATGGACCGATTCTAGTGAAAATATACATAAGGATTATTAAAAATGTGGATGTAGGTCCAACATTCCTATGCGTTGCAAACGGAAACTTAAACTTGTCATAACCTATCTACTTTAGTAATATAGGGTATGTAAACACTGAAAGTTATCTGAATAGGGGAGCATATTATTTCACATATAAATAGTTAAGTAAGCTTACGTGAATTTAGTAACAACAAATAACATTAGAAAATCACCTTCAAATATATTGCATTTTACAGAAGAAATCATCATTATTAGGTTCTCTTTCAACATTACATTCATACTTGTTACAATTACTTACAGTATATTTATATAAAATTACATCCTTACATATGGACATGTAGCTTGAGTACGCAACCAAAGCTGTGGCAATAAAATTAAAAAAAAAAGTACAAAAAAGTGTAATATTAAAATAAAATTTACTACTTGTCATATTAATATTTTATATCCGTTTTACAGTTTGCCTTTTTTGTTGTTGCTCACATTTTGAAAATATAAAAATTTATTTCAATGCAAACTAAAAATACCTACATAAATATATGAAAGTAAGTATAAGTATGTGTTAATATAACTATATCGCTCATTTACGTCAAGAATGTTATAACAAAAAATCCAAAACGATTCAAAACTTCTGAGTCGATTTAGTTACATTCTTTCGTTTGGTCGTCTGTCTGTCTCAATTTTTTGACCCCATACAAATGAGCCTTCAGAAAGTTATGTGCCCTTAAGTGTTTTTCTGAAAGGAACCTAGCATGGGAGCAAGGACCGATCGGAAACAACTTTCACTGTAATATTTCTGTGCATATGAGCAATACTTATTCCAAATTTTGTATGGATATCTTAATTTAGTAATGAATTATGCGCCTTTAAGTGATTTTCAGGAGGGGACCTTGTATGGGAGCTATGTCTAATTATGGACCGATACAGAAAATTTTTTCTCTCAATGAATTCTATTGCCATAAGATTTTAATTTATAAAATTTTGTGAAGATATCAACATTCTGACGGAAGTTATTAATAAAAAAACTCATTTTCCGGGAATATGTACTTTTTTATGGGAGGTATATGAAATTATGGACCGATTCTGGCAATTTTCAGCTGGAATCAAGATCTTGTGTAGGAACGAATGTATGATGACTTTTATGAAATAATCTTGCATAGTTTTTATACCCTCCACCACCATCAGTGGTGATAGAGGGTATATATAAGTTTGTCGTTCCGTGTGTAACACCAAGAAATATTCATCTAAGACCCAACAAAGTATATATATTCTGGGTCCTTATGAAATTCTGAGTCGATTTAGCTATGTCCGTCTGTCCGTCTGTCCGTCTGTCTGTCTGTCTGTCTGTGTAAAACACGCTCACGTTAAAACTAAGCAAAGGAAATCAACCAAATTCACCCAAAATATTTATTATTATCCTAAGCAGTTTGGTATTGAAAATCAGCAAAATCGGTTCACAACGTAAAAAGTTATGAGTAAAAGTTTCAGACTACCTCGAAAAAAATTACGTTTTTTTCATAATTCTTTTGAAGTTTTCTCAGAAACTACTAAAGATATTTCGATAAATTTTGTCACACATTATTTTTTCATGGCAGTGATCAATTATGTTGAAAATCTTTAGAATCGATCCAATATTTCTCATAGCCCCCATACAAAGGTATATATTCCCGGAAATTAGTTTATCGTTAATAACTCCCTCAAATATATCGGTATCAACACAAAATTTTGTACATGCAAATATAATATGAACAGAAATCATACTGTTAACGGAGGTCCTCAGTCAGTCCACAATTGGTCATAGCCCCCATACAAGGTCCACTTCCGAAAATCACCTAAACGGACATATTTCAATGATGAATAAAGCTATTGTGATAAAATTCGAGTTAAATATGTTTTGTGTACATACAAACCATTTTTCCAAATTTTTTACGGATCGGTCCATTATTGGTCATAGCTCCCATATAAGGCCCACTTCCGAAAATCATTTAAAAGCTCATATTTCATTGTCATATAAAGCTATCGTGATGAAATTCGACACAAATATGTATAGTCTAAATATAAATCACTCTACGAAATTTTTTCCGGATAGGTCCATATTTGGTCATAGCTCCCATATAAAGTCCCCTTCCGAAAATCACTTAAACGCATATATTTCATTGAATTATAAAGCTATCGGGATAAAATTCGACACAAATATGTTTTGTATACATACAAATCATTTTACAAATTTTTTTACGGATCGGTCCATTATTGGTCATAGCTCCCATATAACCCCACTTCCGAAAATCACTTAAAAATACATATTTCATTGTCAAATAAAGCTATCGTGATAAAATTCGACATAAATATATTTCGTATAAATATAAATTATTCTACTAAATGTTTTCCGGATAGGCCCATAATTGGTCATAGCTCCCATATAAAGTCCCCTTCCGAAAATCACTTAAACGCATATATTTCATTGAATTATAAAGCTATCGGGATAAAATTCGACACAAATATGTTTGATATACATTCAAATCATTTCACCAAATTTTTTACGGATCGGTCCATTATTGGTCATAGCTACCATATAAGGCCCACTTCCAAAAATCACTTAAACGAATATATTTCATTAAATTCTAAAGCTATAAGGATAAAATTCGACTTGAATATGTTTTGTGTACATATAAATCATTCCACCACTTTTTCCCCGGATCGGTTCATTATTGGTCATAGCTCCCATATAAGTCCCACTTCCGAAAATCACTTAAACGCACATATTATAATAAAGCTATCTGGATAAAGTACGACTTGAATATGCTTTGTGAGCATATAAATCAATCTACCAATTTTTTTCCGGATTGTTCCATATATGGTAATATTTCCTTCAAAAAAATCACTTAAACGCACATATTTCATTATCAAATAAAGATATGTATCTTGATAAAATTCTACACAAATATGTTTTGTGTAAGGTCATAGCTTCTATACATATAAAGTCCACTTCCGAAAATCACCTAAACGCACATATTTCATTAATTAATAAAACTATTGTAGTAAAATTCGACTTGATTTTTTTTTTTTTTTGGCATATAAATCATTATACGAAATTTTTTCATTATCGGTTGATAATTGGTCACAACTCCCATATAAGGACCATTTCCTTATATGGGAGTTGTGACTCAAATGCACAATCAAAATTATCGGGATAAAATTCGACATAAATGTGTATTTTGTATATATAAATCATTCAATTCAAAATGAGTATGTTCTGTGTACAGATAAATCATTATATTAAAATGTTATCAAACTGGCCTATTAATATACATTTTTCTCGACCTAATTAAAATTAATTTGACATATGCATAAATGTTTTTACCCTCAATAAGGAAACAAAAATTTTGCCAAGTTATCTAAAAATTATATAGTTAAATGGGTTTCAATAAAAAGTAGCTCGCTGGTGGAGGGTATTTAAGATTCGGCATAGCCGAATATAGCACTCTAACTTGTTGAGAATTACATCAGAATGTGTAAAAAATGCTTATTTTTTTCGGAGTTGTTTTAAATTTTCCCAATGTGAACCGATTTTGCTCATTTTCAATACCAAACTGTACCGGATAATAATGAATATTTTGGATGAATTTCGTTAATTTCCATTGATTCGTTTTAACGTGAGCGTGTTTTACACAGGCAGACAGACAGACAGACGGTCGGACATAGCTAAATCGACTCAGAATTTCATAAGGACCCAGAATATACTTTGTTGGGTCTCAGATGAATATTTCTTGGTGTTACACATGGAATGACAAACTAATATATACCCTCTATCAACACTGATGGTGGTGGAGGGCATAAATTAAATAAATTAATAAAATTTCCTTTTAATTTAAGCATTTTTATAAAGCCGTTCCACTAACCTACAACTCAGAAAGTCAACAGATTAAATTTATGGACCATTATAGTATTGTTGTTTGTTGGAATTAAATTTTTAAGTTAGAACACTCTTGAAGTAAATAAGCTACTTTTGAATGCATGTATTTTTATAGGGAAATGTGTGTGAATGTATGAAAGTTATTATATGAATGTGAGAGTGAGCCACAAACCATATAGACAACATTTCACTATTATTCGACTACTTTACTCTACATCTAAAAAAAAAGTAATTTTAATAATATCAAAACTTATATCAAGATTTACACATATGATTACGTACAAAGTTCCCGAAGAGCTTTATATGAGTACCATTCTTTTTCAATCACAGGGTGAGTTAGGGACCACCGCTCCTTTTTGAGTTACAAAGAATATGAAGGTGGCAATTTTTATACAAGACTAGCTGCGGGTACATGTAATATCACTTTGCTCAAGTATTTGTTCAATCTTATATCAAACCATTTATTTTATTATTACTTGTCTGGTAATATTCAGATTATATCTAAGCATTCCTCAACAACAATTCACAATGATGGAATGGCCTATGTTGATTCTGCAAAATCACCTAGAGACTTATTTGGAAGACCGAAGTGCGATAAGCCACAACTTCATTTCTACTCAAATGGGAAATTCTAATATGAACAGAGTAAACTCTAAACACATAGCGAAGGATAACAGATGAATAGGTATACCTTTAATGCTATCAACTCATTCCCTACATTTAGTCCAACAGTCAATCCCTTTAGGAATCCAACAGCTCCGTACTTATCCAGAAATAATAAATTCACCAGCCATCAGTCGTTGCAACCAACGCCACTACGTGAACCCCTAAGAGACTTCAGCCGGCAGAGGACGAATCCTGATGGTCACCTACTCCCCTAGTATCAGATTTTATAATTCACTGATCAGACACCGAGTCAAAATATCCCAAATACAGACTCCTACAGTTTATATTCCCGACAAGACTAGAGATACTGATAAATAATCTATACCCCGTCAACAGTGAGGGCGATTCACCAAGGTAACATGTCCCAAGAGGAACAATGACAAATACATATGTTCATGGCCGGCCATATGATACCCTACACAGGTGAGTATACATATTGAAAATTTGGATTATTTATAAGAATAAAATATTTAAGAAGCTTTTACCTTAATAAGTGAATTATCGATCTTCATGTCATTTTCTGAAATGAACTTTGTATGGGGGCTAGGTTCAAATGAGACCCTATTCTTATGAAAATCGGCAGTATTATTCTATAAGACAAATTTTTGCTGATTTTTTTACAGTTACTAAAACATTTACCATAATTATGGGCTTAAAAGCCTTATTTTGAGGTACTCTTATGTGGGAGCTATTTGAAATAATGAAAAGATTTTAACTATTTTCAATAGGCTTCGTTCTTTGGTCAAAACAAGCAATCTTGAAATATAATTTCAGAGAGAACAAACGCAATATGCCCTCCCCACTAAAGTGGTATAGGATATAATAATATTTAGTAATAGAGTTTGGAACTAGTTTCGCATAGAAACTTTAATCGACAAAGGTTTTTGTATGTGAGCCAGCAATTTTATTTTGAGAAGATAGGACGGGATTTTCTTTAGTATTTCAGTAAACTCCCAATATAGATTTATAATTAATGACCAAGTTTTCTGAAAATTACTTTGTAAAAGAAGTACCTATTTTGGATACCTCTAAGCTGTGACTTTTGACAACTCGTTCGTACACAGAAAAAAATGGAATTCAAAATCAAACAAAAAATTCATAAAGCCAAGTATTTTTTTTACTAAAATAGGACCTATCACGAAATTCGTAAAATCAAGTACTCAAATTCGTAAATTCTTTATTGAAAAAATTTCAGGATTTTTCTTATTAAAATAATATACTATTTACGAAAAACATTAATAAATAATCGCAACATTTCCAAACAATTATTTTACTGAAACAATAACACAAGTTATTAGTATTTGTACTGTAATTCAAGCAAATATGTTATCTGAAACAGTTAAATTATTTATTGTATTTTGGCAATAATAATAAGAAAATTTTTTATTGAATCTATAAAAATTTTGTTAAAAAATATATACTAAATTTTAACAAAAATTTTACAAAAAATATTTAAAACTAAAAGTAGTAAAAAATTACATAAGTATATACTTACAACATTTTTAAGAAAACGTTTCTAATTCTAGAAACTATTATTTTGTACTGTGAAAACTGAAACACTTATACATTAAATGTTATAAACCAAATAAGAATTATATCAATTCATTTTAGTACATTCCAAAACTTTTTTTATTGTTGTATTCCATATGCTGACATAAAAATAAAACTCAAACAAAAACATTTATTGAATCAGTAAAAATATTTACTGAAAGTTAAATTTATTTCAATAAAGTGTTTGTTAGAAAATATTTTCCTTCTGTGTGAACATCAAACAAATTCGTTATAAACCCAAATAAAAATATTTATAAAAATCGAAATTAAATTTAAGCAAACGATTGTTAAGAAAAAAATTGTGCATATTTTTTTCTGTGTATGTCCTAATCACAGAACGGGTCTCTGTTTATTTGTATATATTGCAGCTATTTAATTTTGACTAAAATACAAACGCATCTACATTAATACTAATTCACATACAACCATATTTACTAGTTTATAAAAATGTAAAACTTTTATACATCCCAGTAAAAACTTTTATTACAAATCAAACTTTTATTAAATCATAATTTTAACACACTAAGTCATTGAAGGCAAGTGTTTACTACAAACGCTTACAAGTAATCAGTAAAATAACTAATCTAGTCGAATCAAAAAAACGTATACAGCTTTGCGAGGATGTGATTATTATCTTCATTAATCTATTAATAAGACATTATTAGACTACTGCTATGTATCCAAGGCGATATGTAGTAATAATTGAAAAGTATATTATTAAATAGGTCATCGTTTTTGCTGGGATGTAAGTAGATATTAATATGTATATAATATTTGTACGTATGTACATATGTACAACATACATAGGTTCATGTATATGATGTTCTACTTACATTATTAAATTGTGCGTTAGAGTATGAATATTCATATGAAGATCTTTATATTTCAATATTTTATTCCTTTATATTGTAAGTACTTACATATGTAAATATGTATGTACTTATATAGGTAGGTGCATTTCAATAGTAAAATGTCTATATACGTACTCATTTATATACTTTCTAGTAAATATTTTAACTATCTTGTGTTCTTTTCTTGTCTGAAATTATATTTAATTTAAATTTTAGGTGTCTTATTTCATATGTACGTATGACAGTGGTGGGCATCATGGGGTTTAAAATATTTGAGTTAAAAAAAAAAAAACTTTACGCATCTGAGAATAAATAAATAAAATTGGTGATACATTTGTATACTTAAATCTAAAATACATTAACAAATTGTATGATTGTATTAATTGTATGATTTGTATTAAAATTGTTAACCCATACCTGGAATATATATGTATGTATATAGACAAATGTTTGTACATATGTATGTGTATATTACAACTATTACATTTAGTTTTTATTAAATTTAATTTGAAATATTCAGTTCATAATACGACTTCAAATCTATTTACATTAGATTCAATTTACTTTCTACTTTAAATGGTAAAATTGAAAACAATAGAAGGATGTAGAAACAAAGTTCGCAATCTCTACTTGTGTAATTTTTTAAAGAATTGAAAAATAAAACTTTTAATTTTAGCAATAAATATACTTTTATGTAGTACGTTTTCTCACTTAAGACATTCGAAAGTAGTTATATTATTTTATGTTTATTATAACATGTTTAAAATTTGAATTTTTAAAAAAATAATAAATATCTCAAAAAAAGAGGAATAACAGACATAATAAAGGAAGCAAAATATGTTTAATAAGCCTATAATAGTATAAATTAAAATTAGTATTTTTGTTAATATTTTTAAAAATTTCCAAAAATAAAATGAAAATTTTGCAAACAATTTTAAGAAAGTCGGAAAGACGGACATTTTAAAGTAGTAAAAAAGCTGAAAAAATAAACAATTTTTATGTTTGTAATTGCACATGTAATCATAATTTTGTCCTAATTAAAATATTGTTAAAAAAAATTTTGGCTATTTATTATATTTTTGCAAAAAATAAAGGATATACAGAACGACGGACATAAGAAAAATAAACAGAGGGAAACATAACTTTACATGGAGTTTAAGTGTATAACTTTAAAATTGTTCAGATTTACATATATAAATGTAGTCTTAGTCAAATTATTTTTTAAATTGTAATTTTGAAGTTTTTTTTTTAAAATTTGAAAAAAAAATTTTAAATTTATGAAAAATAGAAGGACAGACAGCAAAGTATTGAAAATTTGTTTGTAGTTTTAGTATTAGAAACAGTGGTGTATTTTTATACCCACCATCAAAAAAAGATTGATTTTGTCATTCCGTGTGTGACACATCGAAATATTGTTCACAGACCCCATAAAGTATATATATTCTGGGACCTCGTAAGATTCTAAGACGATCTAGCTATGTCCGTCCGTCTGTCTGTTGTTGGCACGATGGCGTCTACAAAAAAAGAGATATTGGGATGAAATTTTCCCAAAATATTTTTTATTGATCAGAAATATTTGGTATTGAAAATGGGCAAAATCGGTCAACGATTTCACATAGCCCCCGTACAAATGTACCCCCCGGAATATTGTATAAAGAGCTTCAAACATTCACAAATTCGTTGTTTATGAAGCAAATGGCACAAAATTTCGCATTAGTCAGTTTTTTGACCTCCGAAATGAAATTCTGAATTATGTCGGACATAGGACCACAATTGACCCTACCCCCCATAAAATTACTTTAACGCTCATTACTGGCTTAAAAATACGTATATAGCTATGAAATTTCACAGAAGTAAGTTTTATACGAGCCAAAATCTCTCCACAAAATTTCATGTGGATCGGTCCATAATTGACCCAACCCATATAAGGTCCCCCCATTACGATCATTACTGGCTTAAAAATACGAATATAGCTATGAAAATTCACAGAAGTTCTATACCAGCCAAAATCTCTCTACCAAATTTTATGTGGATCGGTCCATAATTGACCCTACTCCCTATATAAGGTCCCCTTCATAAAATTACTTTAAGGCTCATTACCGGCTTAAAAAGAAGAGTATAGCGATGAAATTTCACAGAAGTAAGTTTTATACGAGCCAAAATCTCTCTACCAAATTTTATGTTGATCGTCCATAATTAACCCTACCCGCCCATATAAGATCCCCTTCTGAAAATGTCTTTAACGCTCATTATTGGCGTAAAAATACGAGTATAGTGAAGAAATTTGATATAAGTAAGTATCTTAGGAGCCAAAATCTTTCCACCAAATTGTATGTGGATCGACCCTATCCCGCATATAAGGTCCCTAACAGAAAATTACTTTAACGCTCATTACTGGCCTAAAAAACGAGTAAAGCGATGAAATTCGATATAGTTTTGTATGAGCTAACATCTCTCTAGAAAATTTTGTGGGGATCGGTCCATAATTGACCCTACCTTTCATTTAAGGTTCCATCAGAAAATCACTTAAACGCTCATTACTTGCGTAAATGAAATTCGACACTGATAGGTTCTATAGGAACCGAAATCTCTCTACCAATTTGTATGCGGATCAGTCCATTATAACCCCACGTCATATAAATGTCCCCTCAGAAAATGATTGCAACGAGAAAAATACGAATACCGCAATGCAATTCGACATAAACTAATTTTAAAATCTTAAAAAATCTCTCTACCATATTAACCTTAACCCCGTATAAGGTCCCTTTAAGAAAATGACTTTAATGCTCATTACTGGCTTAAAATACAAGTAGATCTATGAAATTTGAAATAAATAAGGAACTGAAATCTTCCTACCGACTTTTATGAGAATTAGTCCATGTGTATATATAACCCTACTCCCTATATAAATTAACATATTTAATTCGAAAGAGCACTGTCAATAGTTAAACCCCCATTAATGGACCTCATTCAAATATTACAATGATGTTCTCATTAATATCGATACATAATAATAAAGTATTCAAAATATCAAAGTTTATTTATATGGCAGTGATTTGATGGTGGGTATATAAGATTCGGCATAGCCGAATATAACACTCTTACTTGTTAAGTGTTCAAATTTTATTTTATATATATTTTGAAAAGTTCCTTTAACACTTGCTGTTCTTTCTTAACTCTTTACTTTTCTATTTTTTTACCATAATTATCTTGCCAATTCATCTAAATAATCTTTAACAAGAAGAGAAGTAACTGAAATTTCATATAATTTTCTTTTAAACACATTTGAACAGGTGCTTCTATCAAGATTTTTACTTAGCAATTAGTATAGAATTAAATCTTGAAACAAAAACAAGTCAAAAACAGGTTTGGTCGGTCAAGCCTGACTATATGCTACCCTATACCTGCTATGGTTATATTTGAAGTGATTTTGGAAGAATAGCTTTAAAAAGAGCTTTGGTTCCACACAATGACAAACAGTCAGAAGGACGGACATAACTCAAAAAGTATTTCTCGATTGACTTATGTACTTTCAGGTTGATGTTAGACCAATATTTTTATGCGTTACAGAAATGAGAAGAAATTCATAACTGTACTACTCTATAGTTATGTAGTATATAAAAACTATCATGATCAAAGATATAAAAAAACAACTTAAACAAAAGACTCTTTCTTTTCTTTGGCCCAAAAAGATATCATTATTAACAAGTTCTGCAACTACAAAAAAAATTGCTACAAAACTGTAGCGAAAACTATTGTAACTATTGCGCATTGTACATGCAGCAGCAATACAAAAACCATAAAAGTATGGCAAAAAAAAGTCATGCCATTGAAAAAGGATTCTTATCGCTGTAACAAGCAAAATGAGCAGGAAAACGAAAAGAAGAAAAACTACTACTGAATGAACGCAGAAGTAACCACTGATGAATAGTAGAAAACAATGACTGTGGTCACTTACTTACTTTGCTGTTATACCCAAATGCAACATTAAAATTATACACGAATGTATAGTAGAGGAACAAAAAAACAAACGAAAGACTAGCAGCATGCAACACTATTCTCATATTTATATACTCATCTTGAGATGTAGTGATTTTAACACTACACACTTTTAAACACGTAACGCTGCATAATGATTGTTGCTTACCTTTTCCCCAAAATGATTTTGGTGCAAGAATGACAGCCAACAATACAGAGCAAAAAAGATGAAAGAATACAAATAACAACTTGTGTTTAACAAATGCAACTAAGGAGCAAAAAATTACAAAAAACAAGTTAGAGTGCTATATTCGGCTATGCCGAATCTTAAATACCCTCCACCAGCAAGCTACTTTTTATTGAAACCCATTTAACTATCTAATTTTTAGATAACTTGGCAAAATTTTTGTTTCCTTATTAAGGGTACTAACATTTATGCATATGTCAAACTAATTTTTTGAAAACATTTTAATATAATGATTAACTGTACACAGAACATACTCATTTTGAATTTTATCCGGATATAATCATTTAATTACGAATTAAGTGGTATTAAGTGATTTTCAGAAGTATACCTTATATGGGAGCTAAGACAACCTATGGACCGATCCGGAAGAAAAAATCCGTAGAATGATTTATATATACAAAATACAAATTTATGTCGAATTTTATCCCGATAACTTTGATTGTTAATGTGCATTTGAGTAATTTTCGGAAATGGTCCTTATATGGGAGTTGTGACCAATTATCAACCGATAAGAAAAAAAATTCGTATAATGATTTATATGCCAAAAAAATTCAAGTCTAATTTTACTACAATAGATTTATTAATTAATGAAATATGTGCGTTTAGGTGATTTTCGGAAGTGAACTTTATATGTATAGGAGCTACGACCTTACACAAAACATATTTGTGTCGAATTTTATAAAGATATCTTTATTTGTTAATGAAATATGTGCGTTTAAGTGATTTTTTTGAAGGAGCTATTACCATATATGGAACAATCCGGAAAAAAAATTGGTAGAATGATTTATATGCTCACAAAACATATTCAAGTCGTACTTTATCCAAATAGCTTTATTATTCAAAGAAATATGTGCGTTTAAGTGATTTTCGTAAGTGGACCCTCTATGGGAGCCTATCCGGAAAAAATTTCGTAGAGTGATTCATATAAAGACAAAACATATTTGTGTCGAATTTTATCAAGATATCTTTATTTGACAATGAAATATGTATTTTTAAGTGATTTTCGGAAATGGGGTTATATGGGAGCTATGACCAATAATGGACCGATCCGTAAAAAATTTGGTGAAATGATTTGAATGTACACAAAACGTATTTTTGTCGAACTTTATCCCAATAGCTTTAGAATTCAATGAGATATATGTTTAAGTGATTTTCGGAAGTGGACCTTATATGGGAGCTATGACCAATTATGGGCCTATCCGGAAAAAATTTAGCGGAATAATTCATATTTATACGAAATATATTTATGTCGAATTTTATCACGATAGCTTTATTTGACAATGAAATATGTATTTTTAAGTGATTTTCGGAAATGGGGTTATATGGGAGCTATGACCAATAATGGACCGATCCGTAACAAAATTAGTAAAATGATTTGTATGTATACAAAACATATTTGTGTCGAATTTCATCCCGATATCTTTATAATTCAATGTAATATATGCGTTTAAGTGATTTTCGGAAGTGGACTTTATATGGGAGCTATAACCAATTATGGACCTATCCGGAAAAAATTTCGTAGAGTGATTTATATTTAGACTAAACATATTTGTGTCGAATTTCATCCAGATAGCATTATATGACAATGAAATATGAGCTTTTAAATGATTTTTGATAGTGGGCCTTATATGGGAGCTATGACCAATAATGGACCGATCCGTAACAAAATTAGTAAAATGATTTGTATGTATACAAAACATATTTGTGTCGAATTTTATCCCGATAACTTTATAATTCAATGAAATATATGCGTTTAAGTGATTTTCGGAAGTGGACTTTATATGGGAGCTATGACCAATTATGGACCTATCCGGAAAAAGTTTCGTAGAGTGATTTATATTTAGACTAAACATATTTGTATCGAATTTCATCAAGATAGCTTTATATGACAATGAAATATGAGCTTTTAAATGATTTTCGGAAGTGGGCCTTATATGGGAGCTATGACCAATAATGGACCGATCCGTAACAAAATTAGTAAAATGATTTGTATGTATACAAAACATATTTGTGTCGAATTTTATCCCGATATCTTTATAATTCAATGAAATATATGCGTTTAAGTGATTTTCGGAAGTGGACTTTATATGGGAGCTATGACCAATTATGGACCTATCCGAAAAAGTTTCGTAGAGTGATTTATATTTAGACTAAACATATTTGTATCGAATTTCATCAAGATAGCTTTATATGACAATGAAATATGAGCTTTTAAATGATTTTCGGAAGTGGGCCTTATATGGGAGCTATGACCAATAATGGACCGATCCGTAAAAAATTTCGTAGAATGATTTGTATGTACACAAAACATGTTTAACTCGAATTTTATCAAAATAGCTTTATTCATCAATGAAATATGTGCGTTTAGGTGATTTTCGGAAGTGGACCTTATATGGGAGCTATGACCAATTATGGACCTATCCGGAAAAAGTTTCGTAGAGTGATTTATATTTAGACTAAACATATTTGTATCGAATTTCATCAAGATAGCTTTATATGACAATGAAATATGAGCTTTTAAATGATTTTCGGAAGTGGGCCTTATATGGGAGCTATGACCAATAATGGACCGATCCGTAAAAAATTTCGTAGAATGATTTGTAAGTACACAAAACATGTTTAACTCGAATTTTATCAAAATAGCTTTATTCATCAATGAAATATGTGCGTTTAGGTGATTTTCGGAAGTGGACCTTGTATGGGAGCTATGGCCAATTGTGGACCGACTGAGATCTGCGTTGACAGTATGATTTCTGTTCATATTATATTTGCATGTGCAAAATTTTGTGTTGATACCGATATATTTGAGGGAGTTATTAGCGATAAACTAATTTCCGGGAATATATTGGGGGGGGGGGATATTGTATGGGGGCTATGGGAAATATTGGATTGATTGTAAAGATTTTCAACATAATTGATCACTGCCATGAAAAAATAATGTGTGACAAAATTCATCGAAATATCTTTGGTAGTTTCTGAGAAAACTTCAAAAGAATGATGAAAAAAACGTAATTTTTTTCGAGGTAGTCTGAAATTTTTACTCATAGCTTTTTACGTTTTGAACCGATTTTGCTGATTTTCAATACCAAACTGCTTAGGATAACAATAAATATTTTGGGTGAATTTGGTTGATTTCCTTTGCTTAGTTTTAGCGTGAGCGTGTTTTACACAGACAGACAGACAGACAGACAGACGGACAGACGGACATAGCTAAATCGACTCAGAATTTCATAAGGACCCAGAATATATATACACTGTTGGGTCTCAGATGAATATTTTTAGGTGTTACACACGGAACGACAAACTTATATATACCCTCTATCACCACTGATGGTGGTGGAGGGTATAAAAAGAGTAAATGAATATGTGTCGACCAAGACTGATCACACAATGACCTACGCTGTAGCGCGCTGGAACTTAATATAAAGCTTTCTCCCAAAATGTTTCGAACCGATAACTTGTGTTAATGTTGCTTATGCATTATCTATATTCTAGACTATATCCTAGTCTGCAAAATAGTATATCCCACAGTCTAAACTATAGTCTAATCTAAAGTCAAGAAAATAGTAGTATATCGTCTACTCAATAGTCTGTACTGTACTTTTGTTTTTACTTTAGACTATAATGTAGTGAACAGTATAATGTAGTGTATAGTCTGTACTATAGTCTAGTCTATGGTCCTGATTATAGTCTAGTCTATAGTCTTGACTGTAGTCTAGTCTATAGTCTTGAATATAGTCTAGACTATAGTTTTGACTTGATTATAGTCTAGTCTATAGACTTGATTATAAAATAGCCTATAGTCTGGCCTATAGCTTAGTCTATAGTCTAAACTATAGTCTAGTCAATAGTCTAAACTATAGTCTAGTCAATAGTATAAACTATAGTCTAGTCTATAGTCTAGTCTATAGTCTGGACTATAGTCTAGTCTATAGTCTGGACTATAGTCTAGTCTATAGTCTGGACTACAGTCTAGTCTATAGTTCGGACTATAATCCAGTTTATAGTCTGGACTATAGTTTAGTCTATAGTCTTGACTATAGTCCAGTCTATAGTCTATATAGTCTGGCCTATAGCTTAGTCTATAGTCTAAACTATAGTCTAGTCAATAGTATAAACTATGGGCTAGTCAATAGTATAAACTATAGTCTAGTCAATAGTCTAAACTATAGTCTAGTCTATAGTCTGGACTATAGTCTAGTCTATAGTCTGGACCACAGTCTAGTCTATAGTTTGGACTATAATCCAGTTTATAGTCTGGACTATAGTTTAGTTTATAGTCTGGACTATAGTTTAGTCTATAGTCTTGACTATAGTCCAGTCTATAGTCTGGACTATAGTCTAGTCTATAGGCTGGACTATAGTCTAGTCTATAGTCTTGTCTATAGTCTAGTCTATAGTCTTGTCTATAGTCTAGTCTATAGTCTTGTCTATAGTCTAGTCTATAGTCTTGACTATAGTCTAGTCTATAGTCTTGACTATAGTCTAGTCTATAGTCCAATCTATAGTCTATAGTCCAATCTATAGTCTAGTCTATAGTCCAATCTAAAGTCTAGTCTATAGTCCAATATATAGTCTAGTCTATAGTCCAATCTATAGTCTAGTCTATAGTCTTGGATATATATAGTCTAGTCTATAGTCTTGGCTATATATAGTCTAGTCTATACTCTTGACTATAGTCTAGTCTATAGTCTTGACTATAGTCTAGCATATTGTCTTGACTATAGTCTAGCATATAGTATTGACTATAGTCTAGTCAAGACAATAGTCTAGACTATAGACTAGACTATTGTCTTAACGACGTCTAGTGTATAGTCTGGATTATAGTCTAGTATATAGTCTGGACTATAGGCTAGTCTATAGTTTGGACTATAGTCTAGTCTATAGCCTGGACTATAGTTTAGTCTATAGTCTGGACTATATTCTAGTCTATGGTCTGGAGTATAAAATAGTCTATAGTCTGGACTATAGTCTGGATCTAGTTTAGTCTATGGTCTAGTCTATAGTCTGGACTATTGTCTAATCTGTAGTCTGGACTATAATCTAGTCTATATTCTGGACTATAGTCTATAGTCTGGATTAAAGTCTAGTCCATTGTCTGCACTATAGTCTAGTCTATAGACTGGACTATAGTCTCTACTCTGGACTATAGTTTAGTTTATAGTCTGGACTATAGTCTAGTCTGTAGTCTGGACTATAGTCTAGTCTATAGTCTGGACTATAATTTAGTCTTTAGTCTAGTCTATAATCTTAACTATTGTCTAATCATTAGTCTGGACTATAGTCTGGATTATTGTCTAGTCTATTGTCTGCACTATAGTCTAGTCTATAGACTGGACTATAGACTAGTCTATAGTGTGGACTATATTATGTAGGGTAAAGAAAAAATCGTACGAAGATGGACATAGCAATTTAACAAGAACAATTTCAGTTCCAACTACATTGGGGAGGCGAAACAAGACACAAAAACCACAAGGTGCCACATCCGCTGTTGTTGATGATGATGAGGACAACGTTGCTACAGGTTCACTCATTCATTCATTTATTTAGTTCAACATTTTTTCATCTGTTCCGCAGTCTTTAAACTTGTTATATATATATATATATATATATATTTTTTTTTTTTTTTGTTAAACTTTAAATATTGTTGTTTCAACTTTAAAGTGCTTTAGTTAGATTTTTACTTGCACAACTTGCGCGTGTCCAGAAGCAACTTGAATCTTGAATGAAAATTTCTATTATCATATATTTAATATATGAAATCTTAATATATAAGTATTTCATGGCTTGCTGAGGATGTGGAAGTATTTTTTGCGTTCTTAAACAAGTCTTGTTATTTTTAAAGCGGCAGATGTTTTTCTGGTTATTAAGATTGAACAGGTTCTATGGTTCGTTTTATAAATCGATGTTTAATTATACAAAAATCTTAAATGAAGGAGTTTGTCTTAAATGCTTTAGGGGAAGACAAATTTAAATGTTTAATTTTGTTCTTAAAGTCAAGTTAATGTTTAAAGTGTTTAGTAATACTTGTTTAATTTAAATATAGATAGGATTGAGAAAAATGTATTCATCATATTTTGTATTTTTACAAAGATCTTTAATGACATGTTTCAGTATCGGATGGTGTTCCTTTTTATACCCACCATCGAAAAAGATGGGGGGTATATTGATTTTGTCATTCCGTGTGTAACACATCGAAATATTGTTCTCAGACCCCATAAAGTGTATATGATCTAGCTATGACCGTCCGTCTGTCTGTTGTTGGCACGATAGCCTAGCGAGATATTCAAATGAAATTTTCCCAAAATATTTTTTATTGATCAAAAATGTTTGGTATTGAAAATGGGCAAAATCGGTCAACGATTTCACATAGCCCCCATACAAATGTACCCCCCGGAATATTGTGTAAAAAGCTTCAAACATTCACAAATTCGTTGTTTATGAAGCAAATGGCACAAAATTTCGCATAAGTCAGTTTTTTGACCTTCGAAATAAAATTCTGAATTATTTCGGACATAGGACCACAATTGGCCCTACCCCCCATATAAGGTCCCCTTTTGAAAATTACTATACTTCTGATTACTGGCTTAAACATACGAACATAGCGATGAAACCTGACACACGTAGATTTCATGCAAGCCAATATCTCTCCACTAAACTATATGTGGATCGGTCCATAATTGACCCTACCCCCCATATAAGGTCCCCTCCATAAAATAACTTTAACGCTCATTACTGGCTTAAAAATACGAGTATAGCGATGAAATTTCACGAGTATTATACGAGTATAGCGATGAAAATCTCTTTAACGCTCATTATTGGCGTAAAAGTACGAGTATAGTGAAGAAATTTGACATAAATAAGTATCTTAGGAGCCAAAACCTTTCCACCAAATTGTATGTGGATCGGGCCTTAAATAGGGTCCCTCATATAAGGTCCCTAACCGCAAATTACTTTAACGCTCATTACTGGCCTAAAAAACGAGTAAAGCGATGAAATTCTATATAGTTTTATGGACCTCTTTCAAATATTACAATGATGTTCTCATTAATATCGATACATAATAATAAAATATTCAAAATATCAAAGTTTATTTATATGGCAGTGATTTGATGGTGGGTATATAAGATTCGGCATAGCCCAATATAACACTCTTACTTGTTATATACCTGTAATGATAATAAAGCTTCTCAAAAGACAATAAAGAAATTGATATATAGATCCCACAGTCGTCAGAATCAGATTTCGGTTTCCAAATGGTACCAACTAGGCAAATTTCCTTGCAGTCGGGACATATCCAATACTCTAGTAGTGTTTCTATAAAATCGACAAAATCTCCCAGGAATTAATGGCAGTACTCTTCGGAGCAAAATATCAACAGTTAACCACAGTGTTTGAACTTCTTCATTACAATAAGCTAAGCTTTTTTTAATTTGTACGATTTTTAGTATTTATACCTTAATTATAATTATCTCCATTCTATACACTCAGACTCATAAAACATAAGTTTACCTAAAGTTTTTCATTTGAAAGAGAAAAACTATAAAAAAAATTTTAATTATCATTTTTTTCATGGCAAATAATTTCATATATTTTCAAGATAAGTGACACTAATGCCTTTTTCATCTTCATTCTTCTGCAATTTCGTATTTATAGACCTTAAATATTGCAACTTGTTTATTTAGTGGATACAACAGGAAAAACTTTAAATGGAAACTTTTTTGCATTCAACAATTATCTTATAAGAAAATGACAGAAATTCCACTCATGCTGACATTTTAAATACGAAAATGAGAAATTTGTGCATAAATTTTTAATTATTTATTAGTCGCCATATTAAGTTGGTTTAAATACATTTATTAATAGATCTGGAAAAATTTATAGATTAAATTCACTCTATAATTTTTGGTTCCAATGCTATGGAGCTTACCCGAAACCCATAACTAATTATTTTTAAGATTATTCAGAGAAAACTACCTCTACCTGCAATATATCACATCCAATAAACACTACCATCTCTGGTTGGAAATACAAACATTAAGATTTTTTAATTGAAATACAAAATAAGTAGAATAATATGGAAAAAAAAACACTACAACAAAATAAAGAAAAATCTAAAGAATTTTAATATTTATACTTTGCTAAGAAAAACTTGATGCTAGCAATTGCATGAAGTACTAGAGAAGAAATAAAACAAAGTTTTCTTAGTTTTACTTTGGCTGTAGACAAATTTTTAAAGTATCTTTTAATTAAAAGAAATTTTTATATAAATAAAATAAAAGTTTTTTTCTTCTGATAGAAACTGCAGCAGTAAAAGTATGTTTACCTGAAGTTGAGTGAAATATCTTTGAAAAGAAAAAAATGAATTAAGACAATTGTCATAATTTCACTACACTTAAGTAATGTACAACGTATTTTGATATCTCAGCTTTCTTTTCTGCAAGTGTCAAATAGGATCTGTGATAACTAGGCCAATATTGTTAGATATTCCATCGCAAAATTATTTTAGAAACAAAATCCATAGAAGTATTTACTTAAGTAAAATACTAAACTTAAATTTGTTTTGCTGAACATTTACGAGATAGCTCCAAAAACCAGAATATAGATAGACGACATAATATTCGAGATTATAGACGAGATTAAAGTCCAAATATATAGACTATATACGAGACTATGGTTCAGTCTGTAGACGAAACTCTAGACGATACTGTAGAAGATATTATATTCACACTGTAGTTGAGATATAGATTAGACAAATGTTCAGCCTATGTAGATAGAATACTGAGTTTATGCAGCCATGTCTGTCTTTTCGTTTGTCAGTTGTTTTTATACCCACCATCAACAAAGATGGGAATATACTGTTTTTATACCCACCATCAAAAAAGATGGGGGGTATATTGATTTTGTCATTCCGTTTGTAACACATCGAAATATTGGTCATAGACCCATAAAAGTATATATATTCCGGGTCCTTATTAAATTCTAAGACGATCTAGCCATGTCCGTCCGTCTGTCTGTTGAAATCACGATAGGGACCACACGAGAGGAGCTAGACAGTTGAAATTTTGCATAAATATTCTCTATTGTTAAGGTTTGTATGGTATTGAAAATGGGCAATATCGGTCCACTTTTTCGGACAGCCCAAATACAAGTGGACCTCCAAAAAACTGCTTTAACGGGCATAACTGCATTAGAAGTACAAGTATAGCGAAAAAATTCGACATAAATAAGTTTCATATGAGCCAAAATCTTTCTACCAAACTTTTTGAGGATCGGCCCATAAATGACTCTACCCCCCATATAAGGTCCCCTTCTGAAAATTACTTTAACACTCATTACTGGCCCAAAAATGCAAGTATAGCGATGAAATTCGACATAAATAAGTTTCATGTGAGCCAAAATCTTTCTACCAAATTTTTTGAGGATCGGTCCATAATTGACCCTACCCCCCATATAAGGTCCCCTTTAGAAAATTGCTTTAACACTCATTACTGGTCCAAAAATGCGAGTATAGCGATGAAATTCGGTATAAGTAAGTTTCTTACGAACCAAAATCGTTCTACGAATTTTTTTAAGATCGGCCCATAAATGACCCTATCTCCCATTCTGAAAATTACTTTAACGCTCATTACTGGCTAAAAAATACGAATATAGCAATAAATTTTTACACAATTAAGTTCCTCGCGAGCCAAAATCTTTTTAATAACTTTTATGTGCATAGGCCATATTCCAAATATTACCCTTTCACGGCATACGGTTTGATGGTGGGTATATGAGATTCGGCACAGCCGAATATAACACTCTTACTTGTTATCATTCCGTTTATAACACACCGACAAATACTGATCGTAGATCTATTGTTGCAGTTTATTTATTGAAAATGGACCATATCTGTTAACGCTTTCACATAGTCCCATGCAGTTTAAACATCAACACTTGTTTAGTGTTGGCTCATTGTTGGCTTAAAAACGACTAAAACTAAAATCTTTTTACCAAAGTTTATTAGGATCGGTTAATTATTGACCCTACACCTATAGACCCTAGATCTCCTACAGAAAATGACCTCATTACTGGCCTAAAAATGCTGTCATACCTATGAAATTTGCACATAAATTAATTTTATAGAAATCAAAATATTCCTACCAATATTTAAGTACGTGGAACGGCCTCTGTATAAATTGCCCAACTTCCATATAGAGCCTAACCACATTGAATTGCCTATTCCGAAAATAGTTTTGATGTTCATGTAACTATAGATATAGAATGATTAAGTCGAGGTTAAATAACAAAAGGATCCAATTAAGAAGACAATATATAGGACTAACTTCCGAAAAATCTCTTATAAACTATGGCGCATATTTTTCGATTACAGTGATATCCAATTATGTTTCCAGATATTGACTCCACTTACATATATCCATTTAGTATGTAAGCTAAAACCTTTGTGGTGGCATAATAGTACCTTTTGTGTCTAAAGGAAGCTTTCAATTGCGTTTGCCCAGAGTAATAGCATTTTCTTAATAGTTATATCGTACATCTTGAACCTTATTAATCTATTATTTAGCATATAGCTGACCAGATTACTGTGTCCGTTTTTTTTTCCGTGATGAGGGTACTATCATTTAGTAATTTCTTTATTCATATATGGAATTTCGATTATGTCTAGAAAAATTTATATTAAGTTACTTTCGGATATGGAACTTTTACATGTGCTATGGGCCGATCCTGCCGATGTCAACGCATTCCTGTCAAATTTTACTTCAATGTCGATATTATTTAATGAATTATATTCGTTTAAGAGATTTTCGAAACTATGTTGCTGATCTTATATGGGAGCTATGATCAATTCTGCGAATTGGCCCAGAATGATGAACTAAGTAGTTTTATATGGAAGCTATGACCAATTATGGACCGATTCGAAACATAGAAGTAGATCTTATATGGAACCTATGACCAACTGTCAACCGATATATGTAGATCTACGTTGGCAATATGATTTCAGTTTACAATATATTTATATACTTATATACAAAATTTTGTGTTGATACCGATATATTTGAATGATAAATTAATTTCCGGGAATATGTTGCTTTGTAAGGGAACTATTAGAAATTTTGAATCAATTGTTATAATTTTGAACATGATTAATCTCTGGGTAGGAAACGTAATGTGTGACGTAATTCATCAAATTATCTTCTGTAGTTTCTAAGAGAACTACTCAGGTAGTCTGAAATTTTTACTCATATCCCATTTTGCTGATTGTCAATACCAAACTGCTTAGGATAATAGTGAATATTTTTGATGAATTTGTCTTAGTTTTAAAGTGAGCGTGTTTTAGGCAGACAGACGGACATAGCTAAATCAACTCTATCATCACTGATGATGGTGGAGGGTATAAAAATAAGACATTTTATTACATAATAACAGTGTGTATTAATTTGTCTTTTGTTGATTTGTTTATTATTTTTTTCAATTTTAAACAAAGTTTGCTAATAAAATTATTCCATTTTCAAATACTTCATTTTACATTAAGAAAATATTTTCAAATTCTTAAATTATCTTAATGAATGTATAGTATACTATACTTGGCAATTAAGATGACAATAAAAATCTGTCCTTTCTACTAGAGATGCAATGTAGTACTTATTTAATTGTATTTCTTAATGTTTTGTTAAAATTTTTCGAACTTTTGTCGATAAAAGTGAATTCATTTCACAATATCTTAATTAACATTGTGGTTAGCAATAGTATGTTGTAGTAAGTAGTAGAACGTTCTACTATCTCTATATATTAAAACAAACGTAATGTAACGTATTGATGTAACAAAAAACCAAATAGAATTTTTAGAACTGTAACAGGAAATTCAAACTTGAAAACTTGTATACATTTACTGTAGTAATCTACTACTTGTAGTCGGAGTCCAATGCTTTGGGACAGATGGGTGGTTTGGAGAATGATTGGTTGTTCTTGTTGTTTGCATATAGTATATTTTTTTTTTTTTATACCCACCATCAAAAAAGATGGGGGGTATATTGTTTTTGTCATTCCGTTTGTAACACATTGAAATATTCGTCTAAGACCCATAAAAGTATATATATTCTGGGTCCTTATTAGATTCTAAGACGATCTAGCCATGTCCGTCCGTCTGTCCGTCTGTCTGTCTGTCTGTTGAAAACACGATAGAGTCCAAACGGAAGTAGCTAGCGAGCTGAAATTTTGCACAGATACTTATAGTTGATGCAGTTTGTTTGGTATTGAAAATGGGCAATATCGGTCCACGATTTCGCCTAGCCCCCATATAAGGCCCCCTTCAGAAAATGACTTTATCGCTCATAACTTGCTAAGGGAAGCATCAATAGCGGTAAAATTCGGCACAAACATGTTTTACGAGAACATAAATCTCTTCGTAGAATTTTATAAGGATCGGTCCATAATTGACCCTACCCCCCATATAAAGTCCCCTTCAGAAAATGACTTTATCGCCCATAACTGGATAAAAGAAGCGTTAATAGCGGTGAAATTCGGCACAAACATGTTTTATGGGAACATAAATCTCTTTGTAAAATTTTGTAGGGATAGGCCCATAATTGACCCTACCCCCCATATAAAGTCCCCTTCAGAAAATGACTTTATCGCCCATAACTGGCTAAGAAAAGCATCAATAGCGGTGAAATTCGGTACAAACATTTTTTATGGAAACATAAATCTCTTCGTAGAATTTTATAAGGATCGGTCCATAATTGACCCTACCCCCCATATAAAGTCCCCTTCAGAAAATGGCTTTATCGCCCATAACTGGATAAGAGAAGCGTTAATAGCGGTGAAATTCGGCACAAACATGTTTTATTAGAACATAAATCTCTTTGTAAAATTTTATAAGGATAGGCCCATAATTGACCCTACCCCACATATAAAGTCTCCTTCAGAAAATGACTTTATGGCCCATAACTGGCTAAGAGAAGAAGCAATAGCGGTGAAATTCGGTACAAACATGTTTTATGGGAACATAAATCTCTTTGTAAAATTTTATAATGATAGGCCCATAATTGACCCTACCCCCCATATAAAGTCCCCTGCAGAAAATGACTTTATCGCCCATAACTGGCTAAGAAAAGCATCAATAGCGGTGAAATTCGGTACAAACATGTTTTAATGAAACATAAATCTCTTCGTAGAATTTTATAAGGATCGGTCCATAATTGACCCTACCCCCCATATAAAGTCCCCTTCAGAAAATGACTTTATCGCCCATAACTGGATAAGAGAAGCGTTAATAGCAGTGAAATTCGGCACAAACATGTTTTATGGGACCATAAATCTCTGTGTAAAATTTTATAAGGATAGGCCCATAATTGACCCTACCCCCCATATAAAGTCCCCTGCAGAAAATGACTTTATCGCCCATAACTGGCTTAGAAAAGCATCAATTGCGGTGAAATTTGTCACAAACAGTTTAATGAGAACTTAAATCTCTTTGTAAAATTTTACAAGAATCGGTCAATAATTGACCTTAACCCCTATATAAAGTCCCCTTTAGAAAATTACTTTATCGGCCATAACTGGCTAAGAGAAGCATCAATTGCGGTGAAATTTGGCACAAACATATTCTATGAGAACATAAATCTATTTGTAGAATTTTATAAGATAGGCCCATAATTGACCCTACCACCATATAAAGTCCCCTTCAGAAAATGACTTTATGGCCCATAACTGGCTAATAGAACCATCAATAGCGGTGAAGTTCGGCACAAACAAATTTTATGGGAACCTAAATCTCTTTGTAAAATTTTATAAGGATAGGTCCATAACTGACCCTACCGCCCATATAAAGTCCCCGTCAGAAAATGACTTTATCGCACATAACGGGCTAAGGGAAGCATCAATAGAGGCGAAATTCGGCACAAACGTGTTTTATAAGAATTTAAATCTCTTCGTAAAATTTTATAAGGATCGGTTCATAATTCAAACACCCATTTTCGGTTCCCTTCAGATAAATATTTTAAACCTCATGACTGAATTAAAGATACAAGTACAGCTACATTAGATACAAATAATTATTGTATAAACCGACAAGGATAGGTCCATAATTGACTCTACCCTCCATATAACCACTCTTACAAAAAAACAGTTTATGGTTATAAATATTGGATCAAACAAAATTAATGCTTAAGCCCTTATTAAATTCCCTCTACCAAATATGTCCCTGATGTTCATATTAATATCGACATATGATTCAACATAGATCGATAATATCAAAGTTTATTTATAAGGATGATTTGATGGTGGGTATATAAGATTCGGCATGGCCGAATATAACACTCTTACTTGTTTTTGCTGTTCTCAATTGTATTGTGTTCCATTATTACATTCAATACATAAAATGAATGAAAGGAAATACTTAAAATGATTTGACTTTTTTTGTATTTTATTTCTTGTGTCTTTTTTTTAATTTTTTTATGTTCTTATTTTATACTGTGCAAAAGTCATTGACAACATGAAATTTGATTGTCTCTTCTGGTCATCATCAGCAGCACCAGCAATAATAATAACAGAAAAAACATCATCAACATATAAAAGTATTAAATGTTATAACAACTGAAAAAGAAATATCCAAAGTCCTCCTCACATTACTTGTTAGTTGGGTGAAATAAAAAGTAATAACAAGTTAGAGTGCTATATTCGGCTGAGCCGAATCTTAAATACCCTCCATCAGCTACTATTACATTAATACTTTTCTAATAGATCAAATATTTGTAGAAATAAGTTTTCTTATGTCTTAAATAGAAAAATCCAAAGATTTACAGCTTAAATCTATTACAATTCCAAGATTTATTGAACAAACGCCATTTTCTTTATATTTTTATAGCGCTTAGCGATAATTAGTAATTTGCATGTATGCATGTGTGTGAAAGATTTAATGATTTTCAAAACACATATATATATATAATTTTGTTCTACACAACTAGATAATGCAACTAGTTAATAAAGCGGTTTTAGGGGAAGGACCTAGTATGGGAGATATGACCAAATATAGACCGATCGTAAAAAATTCTTTAAGCTAAATTTCTGTACATAAAAGCTATATTTCAGTCAAATTTTTTATATATATCGTAATTTAGTAATAAGTAATGTGTGTTTAAGTGATTTTCTGAAGGGAACCTTGTATGGGACCGACCGCACCCATGTATGTTATGAACCGATCGTGAAAAAATCTTGAAATAGAATTTTTGTATACAAAACTAATATTTGTGCCAAATTTTGTATTAATAGCTTTATTTGGTAATGAGTAATGTCCGTTTAAGGGATTTTCGTAAAAGGACCTTGTATGGAAGCTATAACCAATTATGGACCGATCGGAAAAAACTTTTACAGTATATTTCTATGCATATGAGTAATACTTGTAGCAACTTTTATATGGATATCTTAATTTAGTAATGATTTATCTGCGTTTAAGTGATTTTCGGGAGGGGACCTTGTATGGGAGCTATGTCCAATTATGGACCGATCCAGCAAATTTTTTCTCTGAATAAATTCTATTGACATAAGATTTTAATTTGCAAAATTTTGTGAAGATATCGACATTGTGACGGAAGTTATTAACAAAAAACCCATTTTCCGGGAATATGTACTTTTGTATGGGAGGTACATGAAATTGTGGACCGATTCTAGTAATTTACAGCAGGGATCAAGATCTTTTGTAGAAACGAATGTGTGGTGATTTCCATGGAATTATCTTGCATAGTTTTCGATAAAATTACATAAGAATGTGTAAAAAATGCTTATTTTTTTAGAGGTTGTTTTATATTTTGATTCATAACTATTCCCGGTGTGAAGTGATTTTGCCCATTTTCAACACCAAACAACTTAGGAAAATGAAGAACATTTTGGGTGAATTTGGTTAAATTCCATTGCTTCGTTTTATCGTGAGCGTGTTTTATACCGACAGACAGACAGACGGACATATGTAGCTAAATCGACTCAGATAAGGACCCATAATATATATACTTTGTTGGGTCTCAGATGAATATTTCTTGGTGTTGGTTGATAAGGACCCAGAATATATACTTTGTTGGGTCTCAGATGAATATTTCTTGGTGTTACACACGG
>NW_023996647.1:0-35899 GCF_015586225.1 Lucilia sericata | reverse complement strand
TCCAAACTATTCGAATACAAACTTTAACTAACCATGCATGTAGGTGAGTCAGTGTCTGTCTGTGTGTGTGTGTGAGTGTATCAAATAATATAAATTCAAAGGTCATCTGAAACATACAGTTTATTCACCATGTAAATTTTGATGTTTTGGAGCAGCAGCCGACAAACCATGTAGTAAATATTTCAAGTTGTCTACTATTTTTTTCGGAGCTTCTTAAACACCCAAACAGATATATATTTCGACAGATTTTTTTCTCTGTCGATCGATTATTTGATAAGCCTACCTTAACATTAAACTACAAAATTTAATATTTTTGTCTTAAATGCACATGTTGGCCATTTGTTACTTAAAAAAAAGAAGAAGAAAAAAACTCATACTATTGAACAGAATTTGTACAAATATGAACAAGCAACCGGTGCAACCAGTCTCATCTTAGTTGAAATTTAAATTCAATATTTTATTACTTATATGATCTTTTTTGTTGTAAATGTATGACTTTTGTGGATGTAGTCAATTTTTTCTTTTTTTTTTTTTTGGTCAACCAAAATTTGCCAGGGGCGTTACACGTTAATCAACCAAGAGCTTTATGTTATTTTTTAGGTTTTGTAAATCTACAAGTTGCAAATGTTGGTTGTTGTTTTTTTTTCTTCTCCAAGAATTAACTCTACAATTTTTGGATTATTTCATAATTTAACACTAATACTTACAGAGTTATTGACACTTATAAACATTTTTAACATATATCCACATCCATATGTTTCATAGATACAAAAGTACTTAATGTTATTGTTGGTTTTTATGCGCAATATTGCAAATATTCAGAAATGTTAATCTTTGTGTTTTTTTTTCGTTTATTACTTCTTTAAATACCAATTGTGTATATTAATTATATGAATTATGGTTAATAATTTCGTATAATTTGTCTTAAATTAAATGTTTTATATTTTGAAAAAAAAACAAACACACAAAATTCTTTAAAGTTTATTTTCTGAAAAGCGCAGACATACAAGAAATTTTTAAACGAAATGTAAAAAGTAATAAACCCTTTTAAACGATTTAATTGAAAGTTGCATAATGTATGTACTACAATTCAATTGAAATTGCTTAAGGATCTTTAAATCTATCATTACTTTTTAAACATCCATTAATTAAATCAATCTTATGATCTTTACACTATAGACTTGACTATAACAAAAACTAAAGACTTGACTTTAGTCTATAGTCTAGATAGACTATAGTATAGACTAGACTGTAGACTAGTCTATGGACTACCGACTAGTCTACAGTCTAGTCTATAGTCTAGTCTTTGTCTAGTCTATGGTCCAGTCTATAGTTTAGTCTATAGTCTAGCCTTTACTCTAGTCTATAGTCAAGTCTTTAGTTTAGTCTATAGTATAGTCTACAGTTTAGTCTATAGCATAGTATAGTCAAAAGCCTAGTCTATATCTTAGTCTATAGTCTAGTATGTAGTTTACTCTATTGTTTAGTCTATGATCTAGTCTAAAATTTTGTTTATAATCTAGTCCATATTCTAATCCATAGTCAAGTTTATAGCCTAGTCTATAATGTAGTCTATAGCATAGTATATAGTATACTCAATAGCCTAGTCTATAGCATAGTATATAGTATAGTCAATAGCCTAGTCTATAGCCTAGTCTATATCCTAGTCTATAGTCTAGTATGTAGTTTACTCCATAGTCTTATCTATAGTTCAGTCCATAGTCCAGTCTATAGTCTAGTCTATAGTCTAGTATATAGTCTAGTCTATAATCTAGTGTAAAATCAAGTTTATAATCTGGTTTAAAGTTTAATCTTGTCTATAGTCTAAACTATATTCTAGCCTATACTTAGTCTAGACAATAGTCTAGTCGATAGTCTAGTCCAGTTTACAATCTAGTATAGTAGTGTCAATAGTCTAGTCTATGGTCTAGTTTATAGTCTAGTTTTACAGTCTAGTTTATAGCTTAGGCTATAGTTAGTCAATTGTCTATTTATAGTCTAGTCTATTGTCTAGTTTATGGTCTAGTATATAGTGTGGTCTATAGTCTAGTCTATAGTTTAATATATTCTAGTCTATGGTATAGTATATAATCCAGTTCATAGACTAGTCCATACTGTAGTCTGCAAGTCTAGTCTATAGTCTGGTTTATTGTCTAGTCTTTAGTTTAGTCTATTTTATATTCTATAGTTTAATCCATAGGCTTGTCTTATAGTCTTGTCTGTGGTCTAGTCTAGTCTATAGTCCAGTCTATAGTCTAGTCTATAGTCTAGTCTATAGTCCAGTCTATAGTCTAGTCTATAGTCTAGTCTATAGTCTAGTCTATAGTCTAGTCTATAGTCTAGTCTATAGTCTAGTCTATAGTCTAGTCTATAGTCTAGTCTATAGTCTAGTCTATAGTCTAGTCTATAGTCTAGTCTATAGTCTAGTCTATAGTCTAGTCTATAGTCTAGTCTTAGTCTAGTCTATAGTCTAGTCTATAGTCTAGTCTATAGTCTAGTCTATAGTCTAGTCTATAGTCTAGTCATAGGTCTATAGTCTAGTCTATAGTCTAGTCTATAGTCTATAGTCTAGTCTATCTATAGTCGTCTAGTCTAGTCTAGTCTATAGTCTAGTCTAGTCTAGTCTATAGTCTAGTCTATAGTCTAGTCTGTCTATAGTCTAGTCTATAGTCTAGTCTATAGTCTAGTCTATAGTCTAGTCTATAGTCTAGTCTATAGTCTAGTCTATAGTCTAGTCTATAGTCTAGTCTATAGTCTAGTCTATGTCCTAGTCTTCTAGTCTAGTATATAGTCTAGTCTATAGTCTTAGTATATAGTCTAGTCTATAGTCTAGTCTATAGTCTAGTCTATAGTCTAGTATATAGTCTAGTCTATAGTCTAGTTTATAGTCTTGTCATAGTCTAGTTTATAGTCTAGTCTATAGTCTAGTCTATAGTCTAGTCTATAGTCTAGTCTATAGTCTAGTCTATAGTCTAGTCTATAGTCTAGTCTATAGTCTAGTCTATAGTCTAGTCTATAGTCTAGTCTATAGTCTAGTCTATAGTCTTGTATATAGTCTAGTCTATAGTCTAGTCTAGTCTAGTCTAGTCTAGTCTAGTCTAGTCTATAGTCTAGTCTATAGTCTAGTTTATAGTCTAGTCTATAGTCTAGTCTATAGTCTTGTCTATAGTCTTGTCTATAGTCTAGTCTATAGTCTAGTCTATAGTCTAGTCTATAGTCTAGTCTATAGTCTAGTCTATAGTCTACTCTATAGTCTAGTCTATAGTCTAGTCTATAGTCTAGTTTATAGTCTAGTCTATAGTCTAGTCTATAGTCTAGTCTATAGTCTAGTCTATAGTCTAGTCTATAGTCTAGTCTATAGTCTAGTCTATAGTCTAGTCTATAGTCTAGTCTATAGGCTAGTCTATAGTCTAGTCTATAGGCTAGTCTATAGTCTAGTCTAAGTCTAGTCTATAGTCTAGTCTATAGTCTAGTCTATAGTCTAGTCTATAGTCTAGTCTATAGTCTAGTCTATAGTCTAGTCTATAGTCTAGTCTATAGTCTAGTCTATAGTCTATCTATAGTCTATAGTCTAGTCTATAGTCTAGTCTATAGTCTAGTCTATAGTCTAGTCTATAGTCTAGTCTATAGTCTAGTCTATAGTCTAGTCTACAGTCTTGTGTATAGTCTTGTGTATAGTCTAGTCTATAGTCTAGTCTATAGTCTAGTCTATAGTCTAGTTTATAGTCTAGTATATAGTCTAGTCTATAGTCTAGTATATAGTCTAGTCTATAGTCTAGTCTATAGTCTAGTCTACAGTCTAGTCTATAGTCTAGTCTATAGTCTAGTCTATAGTCTAGTCTATAGTCTAGTATATAGTCTAGTCTATAGTCTAGTCTATAGGCTAGTCTATAGTCTAGTCTATAGTCTAGTCTATAGTCTAGTCTATAGTCTAGTCTATAGTCTAGTCTATAGTCTAGTCTATAGTCTAGTCTATAGTCTAGTCTATAGTCTAGTCTATAGTCTAGTCTATAGTCTAGTCTATAGTCTAGTCTATAGTCTAGTCTATAGTCTAGTCTATAGTCTAGTCTATAGTCTAGTCTATAGTCTAGTCTAGTCTAGTCTACAGTCGTGTGTATAGTCTTGTGTATAGTCTAGTCCTATATAGTCTAGTCTATAGTCTAGTCTAATAGTCTAGCTGTTTATAGTCTAGTATATAGTATAGTCTATAGTCTGTCTATAGTCTAGTCTATAGTCTAGTCTATAGTCTAGTCTACAGTCTTGTGTATAGTCTTGTGTATAGTCTAGTCTATAGTCAGTCTATAGTCTAGTCTATAGTCTAGTTTATAGTCTAGTATATAGTCTAGTCTATAGTCTAGTCTATAGTCTAGTCTATAGTCTAGTCTATAGTCTAGTCGATAGTCTAGTCTATAGTCTAGTCTATAGTCTAGTCGATAGTCTAGTCTATAGTCTAGTCTATAGTCTAGTCTATAGTCTAGTCTATAGTCTATAATCTAGTCTACAGTCTTGTGTATAGTCTTGTGTATAGTCTAGTCTATAGTCTAGTCTATAGTCTAGTCTATAGTCTAGTCTATAGTCCAGTCTATAGTCTAGTCTATAGTCTAGTCTATAGTCTAGTCTATAGTCTAGTCTATAGTCTAGTCTATAGTCTAGTCTAGTCTATAGTCTATAGTCTAGTCTATAGTCTAGTCGATAGTCTAGTCAGTAGTCTGGTCAATATTCTAGTCTATGGTCTAGTCTATAGTCTAGTCTATAGTCTAGTCAATAGTCTAGTCAATAGTCTAGTCTCTAGTCTAGTCTATAGTCTAGTCTATAGTCTAGTCTATAGTCTAGTCTATAGTCTAGTCTATAGTCTAGTCTATAGTCTTGTATATAGTCGAGTCTATAGTCTAGTCTATAGTCTAGTTTATAGTCTAGTCCATAGTCTAGTCTATAGTCTAGTCTATAGTCTAGTCTATAGTCTATATAGTCTAGTCTATAGTCTAGTCTATAGTCTAGTCTATAGTCTAGTCTATAGTCTGATCTATAGTCTAGTCTATAGTCTAGTCTATGGTCTAGTCTATAGTCTAGTCTATAGTCTAGTCTATAGCCTAGTCTATAGTCTAGTCTATAGTCTAGTCTATAGTCTAGTCTATAGTCTAGTCTATAGTCTAGTCTATAGTCTAGTCTATGGTCTGATCTATAGTCTAGTCTATAGTCTAGTCTATAGTCTAGTCATAGTCTAGTCTATAGTCTAGTCTATAGTCTAGTCTATAGTCTAGTCTATAGTCTAGTCTATAGTCTAGTCTATAGTCTAGTCTATAGTCTAGTCTAGTCTATAGTCTAGTCTATAGTCTAGTCTATAGTCTAGTCTATAGTCTAGTCTATAGTCTAGTCTATAGTCTAGTCTATAGTCTAGTCTATAGTCTAGTCTATAGTCTAGTCTATAGCTAGTCTAGTCTATAGTCTAGTCTATAGTCTAGTCTATAGTCTAGTCTATAGTCTAGTCTATAGTCTAGTCTATAGTCTAGTCTAATAGTCTAGTCTATAGTCTAGTCTATAGTCTAGTCTATAGTCTAGTCTATAGCATAGTCTAGTCTATAGTCTAGTCTATAGTCTAGTCTATAGTCTAGTCTAATAGTCTAGTCTATAGTCTAGTCTATAGTCTAGTCTATAGTCTAGTCTATAGTCTAGTCTAAGTCTAGTCTATAGTCTAGTCTATAGTCTAGTCTATAGTCTAGTCTATAGTCTAGTCTATAGTCTAGTCTATAGAACTAGTCTATAGTCTAGCCTATAGTCTAGTCTATAGACTAGTCTATAGGTCCCTAGCTATACGCCTATAGTCTAGTCTATAGTCTGTTCCATAGCGGTGTCTATTATTTGTGTGGATTCATGGAAAATTTAGCCTTTTATATATGAAGCGTTATGTTAACACAAAGATAAGAATATGCCTTTCATTATGAACACCAAAACGTCTGTGGATTGTAAAGTTATTAAAAACTAATATCAATTAAACCGTGTTACTTAAAATACTAAAAAAGATATTAATACAATTCAGTCCACAAAACTATTCTGAATTTAGCAATCGATTTATCACGTTTGTTGATAATTTTCTTCTGAGCACCTATATTAAAAGGTTAAACAAATTAAAGAAATAGATTTATAAATTTTATTAAAATCACTTTTAAATTTCATGGACATACTATTAGGCCTTAACAGATAAATCAAATAAAAAAACCCAAAAATTTAAAAATTAAATATAATTTACTTAGTATGTTACAGCTAAATAGGTGAGCTTTGTTAAAATGTTATTTGAAAGTTATCGATATTAATTAATTAACTGCAGCAATATGCAATCAACGTAAGTCTTCTATTTTTAATTGGTTTAACATAAATTAAATTTTAACATAAACATTGATGGTGAACCGGAATAACTAGATGGTTAATGAAAAAAACAAAGAATATATTACTCTATATGTTAATATAAGGATATTATATCTTTATAGGTGGGAGTAATTAATTGTTTAATTTATTATTGGAATGTTTGTTTTGTTTATAATACAAACATTTTACGTTCTATACAGTTAAATGTCGGTTAATTAAGTGGCCCTCACAACTTGAACTATAAAGGCGTGAACTAGACATCGCGACGTATTAGTAGTAGAGCATTTTTGTTAAATTTAATTTTATATTTACTTGTATTTGTTTTAAATAGCTTATCTTGAAACATAAGATGTCATAGGCCACGATGGAACCAGATCTTCATTGAAATCTAGTTTAAAACACGAAAATTTAAAAACACAATTCCACATACACACGCATGTTACTTGAAACTGTGTAAACGGTCAAGTGAGACGGACTGTCTGTCTTACTTGACTAACTATAACTGTTAGTGGAAGTGGAAAAAAGTCCCCAAATCTAAAAAAAAGCATTAACAACCAATCTCTAGGCGACAAAAATGAGCAAAAGAATTTTGGCAAAAAAAAATTACTTGAATCAAAAAAAAAAAAAATTTATCTCATTTTATTTAAAACGAGCAAAATTTGTTTTTGTTTTTTATATTAAAAAAAATAAAATTTATTAAAAAAAAAACACCAAGCCGGTTATAGTTGAAATAATTTAGCATAATTTCGGTTTAAAATATCTTCAAAACTCATCTTTTAGCAAACGTTGGTATTGTACTTTTATATTTAACTTGATCTTAACTTAAAAAAATAAATACAACAAAATGAAATATAAAGGTTTTATAAGAAGTAATATAAAAAAAATATTTAAACAAAATATTTTTCAATATTTTATATGGATGAAAGCGACTTGTTGTTGTCCTATTAGCTGGAGATCTTTTGTAAAGTTTGAAGTGTCTAATTGATGACATGATGACATGTTAATGGAATACTGCAAAGTTTTCTTGAAGGCCTTATAAAAAATATTGATGCAATTTTATGGCGCTCCCTAAAAGTTAAATATTATTTACAATAAGTTTAAACCTTTAGATTCAATTTTTGTAAAAGAAACAATTTATCGTTTAAATGGCGAATTATCGATTTCTTTTGTAAAAGATCCAAACTTGTAGTCTATAGTATATATAGTCTCTAGTATATAGACTAGACTATAGACTAGACTATAGCCTAGTCTATAGTCTAGTCTATAGTCTAGTCTATAGTCTAGTCTAGTCTATAGTCTAGTCTAGTCTATAGTCTAGTCTAGTCTATAGTCTAGTCTAGTCTAGTCTAGTCTAGTCTAGTCTAGTCTAGTCTAGGTCTAGTCTAGTCTAGTCTATAGTCTAGTCTAGTCTAGTCTATAGTCTAGTCTAGTCTAGTCTATAGTCTAGTCTATAGTCTAGTCTAGCTAGTCTAGTCTAGTCTATAGTCTAGTCTATAGTCTAGTCTATAGTCTAGTCTATAGTCTAGTCTATAGTCTAGTCTATAGTCTAGTCTATAGTCTAGTCTATAGTCTAGTCTATAGTCTAGTCTATAGTCTAGTCTATAGTCTAGTCTATAGTCTAGTCTATAGTCTAGTCTATAGTCTAGTCTATAGTCTAGTCTAGTCTAGTCCTAGTCTAGTCTATAGTCTAGTCTATAGTCTAGTCTATAGTCTAGTCTATAGTCTAGTCTCTAGTCTAGTCTCTAGTCTAGTCTATAGTCTAGTCTAGTCTATAGTCTAGTCTATAGTCTAGTCTATAGTCTAGTCTAGTCTATAGTCTAGTCTATAGTCTAGTCTATAGTCTAGTCTATAGTCTAGTCTATAGTCTAGTCTATAGTCTAGTCTATAGTCTAGTCTATAGTCTAGTCTATAGTCTAGCCTATAGTCTAGTCTATAGTCTAGTCTATAGTCTAGTCTATAGTCTAGTCTAAAGTCCAGTCTATAGTCTAGTCTATAGTCTAGTTTATAGTCTAGTCTATAGTCTAGTCTATAGTCTAGTCTATAGTCTAGTCTATAGTCTAGTCTATAGTCTAGTCTATAGTCTAGTCTATAGTCTAGTCTATAGTCTAGCCTATAGTCTAGTCTATAGTCTAGTCTATAGTCTAGTCTATAGTCTAGCCTATAGTCTAGTCTATAGTCTAGTCTATAGTCTAGTCTATAGTCTAGTCTATAGTCTAGTCTATAGTCTAGTCTATAGTCTAGTCTATAGTCTAGTCTATAGTCTAGTCTATAGTCTAGCCTATAGTCTAGTCTATAGTCTAGTCTATAGTCTAGTCTATAGTCTAGTCTAAAGTCCAGTCTATAGTCTAGTCTATAGTCTAGTCTATAGTCTAGTCTATAGTCTAGTCTATAGTCTAGCTATAGTCTAGTCTATAGTCTAGTCTATAGTCTAGTCTATAGTCTAGTCTGTAGTCTAGTCCATAGTCTCGTCTATAGTCTAGTCTATAGTCTCGTCTATAGTCTAGTCTATATTCTAGTCTATATTCTAGTCTATAGTCTAGTCCTATAGTCTCGTCTATAGTCTAGTCTATAGTCTAGTCTATAGTCTAGTCTATAGTCTAGCCTATAGTCTAGTCTATAGTCTAGTCTATAGTCTAGTCTATAGTCTAGTCTGTAGTCTAGTCTATAGTCTAGTCTATAGTCTAGTCTATAGTTTAGTCTATAGTCTAGTCTATAGTCTAGTCTATAGTCTAGTCTATAGTCTAGTCTTTAGTCTAGTCTTAGTCTAGTCTATAGTCTCGTCTATAGTCTAGTCTATAGTCTCGTCTATAGTCTAGTCTATATTCTAGTCTATAGTCTAGCTATAGTCTAGTCTATAGTCTAGTCTATAGTCTAGTCTATAGTCTAGTCTAGTATAGTCTCTAGTCTCTAGTCTAGTCTATAGTCTAGTCTCTAGTCTAGTCTATAGTCTAGTCTAGTCTAGTCTAGTCTATAGTCTAGTCACTATAGTCTAGTCTATAGTCTAGTCTATAGTCCTAGTCTATAGTCTAGTCTATAGTCTAGTCTAGTCTATCTATAGTCTAGTCTATAGTCTAGTCTATAGTCTAGTCTATAGTCTAGTCCTATAGTCTAGTCTATAGTCTAGTCTATAGTCTAGTCTATAGTCTAGTCTATAGTCTAGCTATAGTCTAGTCTATAGTCTAGTCTAGAGTCTATAGTCTAGTCTATAGTCTAGTCTATAGTCTATCTATAGTCTAGTCTAAGTCAGTCTATAGTCTAGTCTAAGTCTAGTCTATAGTCTAGTCTATGTCTAGTCTATAGTCTAGTCTATAGTCTAGTCTATAGTCTAGTCTATAGTCTAGTCTATAGTCTGTCTATAGTCTAGTCTATAGTCTAGTCTATAGTCTAGTCTATAGTCTAGTCTAGAGTCTAGTCTATAGTCTAGTCTATAGTCTAGTCTATAGTCTTAGTCTATAGTCTAGTCTATAGTCTAGTCTATAGTCTAGTCTATATGTCTATCTATAGTCTAGTCTATAGTCTAGTCTATATTCTAGTCTATAGTCTAGTCTATAGTCTAGTCTATAGTCTAGTCTATAGTCTAGTCTATAGTCTAGTCTATAGTCTAGTCTATAGTCTAGTCTATATTCTAGTCTATAGTCTAGTCTATAGTCTAGTCTATAGTCTCGTCTATAGTCTAGTCTATAGTCTAGTCTATAGTCTAGTCTATAGTCTAGTCTATAGTCTAGTCTGTAGTCTAGTCCATAGTCTAGTCTATAGTCTAGTCTATAGTCTAGTCTATAGTCTAGTCTATATTCTAGTCTATAGTCTAGTCTATAGTCTCGTCTATAGTCTAGTCTATAGTCTAGTCTATAGTCTAGTCTATAGTCTAGTCTATAGTCTAGTCTATAGTCTAGTCTATAGTCTAGTCTATAGTCTAGTCTATAGTCTAGTCTATAGTCTAGTCTATAGTCTAGTCTATAGTCTAGTCTATAGTCTAGTCTATAGTCTAGTCTATAGTCTAGTCTATAGTCTAGTCTATAGTCTAGTCTATAGTCTAGTCTATAGTCTAGTCTATAGTCTAGTCTATAGTCTAGTCTATAGTCTAGTCTATAGTCTAGTCTATAGTCTAGTCTATAGTCTAGTCTATAGTCTAGTCTATAGTCTAGTCTATAGTCTAGTCTATAGTCTAGTCTATAGTCTAGTCTATAGTCTAGTCTATAGTCTAGTCTATAGTCTAGTCTATAGTCTAGTCTATAGTCTAGTCTATAGTCTAGTCTATAGTCTAGTCTATAGTCTAGTCTATAGTCTAGTCTATAGTCTAGTCTATAGTCTAGTCTATAGTCTAGTCTATAGTCTAGTCTGTAGTCTAGTCCATAGTCTAGTCTATGTCTAGTCTATAGTCTAGTCTATAGTCTAGTCTATAGTCTAGTCTATAGTCTAGTCTATAGTCTAGTCTATAGTCTAGTCTATAGTCTAGTCTATAGTCTAGTCTATAGTCTAGTCTATAGTGTAGTCTATAGTCTAGTCTATAGTCTTGTCTATAGTGTAGTCTATAGTGTATTCTATAGTCTAATCTATAATTTAGTCTATAGTCTAGTCTATAGTATAGTCTATAGTCTAGTCTATAGTCTAGTCTATAGTCTAGTCTATAGTCTAATCTATAGTCTAGTATATTGCCTAGCCTATATTCTAGTATAAAGTCTGGTCTTTATAGTCTATTTTGTCTATTGTTTAGTCTATAATTCAGTCTATTGTCTAGTATTAAGTCTTAACTACATTCTACCGCATAGTATAATCCACTGGCTATTGCCATTATTAAGGAAGATAACACTTAAATTTACTTCAATTAAGTGAAGTCTTTAACACCCCTGATGCTTACAACTTAATTGTTACAAGCCCTAAAAGAAACCAATGATATCATAATGTGTCTTTAAGCATAAAAATGCGTTAATACATAGCGTTTAGATCACATTAAACAGCAAAGACAACAACAGCTGGTACTATATCCAGACAAGATAAGCAAGTTGTATCTTATAGATGTGTGTGAGCATGTGTTTCTGCTAGCCAACTGAAAATACACAGGCAACTAGCAAAGCCAGCTATTGATAGCTTTTTTTGAATTTAGCAGATTGTTTTATAGAAGAAGCTTTGTTGTGTTGTTTTTTTTTTAAGAAGCCAGCACCACAACAACAAGAAGAAAAAAAGATGCTACTTACTCTTCTGGACAAGTGTGATCTGAACTGATGAGCAAAAGAAGAGAGCAAGAGCGTTTCAGACAAATGAAATAAATCTACAGCAACAATATACAAGCGATATATAGAGATTTTGCGCGTTTAATGTTGATCTTCTTCAATCGGTCAAAGTGTCTTTCTTAGCTAGCGCCACAGTTGTCGCCCAAGCTTAAAACCAAAAACTTACTCGTCACATTTGCTAGGGGTATATATAGAAAATCTATAAGTTTTAAATGTTTAGTTGGTAACCCACACTCGAACTTATAAAAAGTGCAAACCAACAGAAGAGGAAACTCATTCGCTTCTTCTCCTACAACACATTTAGATTAAAAGCGTTTCTGTTTCTGCGTTTTGTTTTTTTTTCTTCTTAAATTCTTGGGATATTTGCCTGCTTGTGATTGCTGCAGCTGTTTGTGTGTTTGAAAAGAATATTGAATCGTACAAATTCAATTGGCCATATTGAATTTTGATACGATTTTACAAGAAAGTCATTAAAGGATTAATTTAATAAACAAAAAAACTCAAGGATTATTTTTGTTTAAGAAATATTAATTTCGTTTAAATTTGTGCTCAAAAATGGTAATAATAAAATATTAGAAAAAAAAAATGAATAAAAATTTAAATGCAAGTGATTATAAACAATTATGAACTGAAACTGAAAAAATTTAAAAATATTTAAAAACCTTTAAAATGAAAATAAACTAAAGACTGTTTTGTGATTAGCAAAGAAAATCAATATTGATTTACAAATAATATTCAAAATATGTCTCTAACTACTGTGCAAACTTATGTTGACATTTAAAAAAACTACGAATAAAAATTATTTAAACAACAGCTACAACAACAACATGAAAACAATATTATTTTATCTTTACAACAAAATGTTTTTATAGCAAACAAATAATTACAACAACATTTGTTAAATCATTGAAATTATTTTGTATAAAAAAAAAATCAATCATTTAGCAATTTTTCCAAACGAACCCAAAAAAAAAAAAAAAAATCGTAAAAAGAAAAATAAATCATTAGATTCAACAGATCATGATGATGAACACGAATTAATGTAAACTTTGCTAAAAGTGGTTTTTATTAAATTTTCCAAAGTGTTTAAAATTTGAAAATTGTTGTGCAAATTATATTTTGCAAATTATTTAAGTGCTTATTTATCGATTGAGAAGTTATAAAAAAAATATATAAAAATAAAAAAACAACTTTATAAAATAATAATGATAATTTTGAGAAATTTTAAAAATTTTTATACAGCATTTGTTCTCAGTTCAAAATGCCAACACAAACTTGCTGATCATGAACTCAACACAGAATTTACAAAAAAAAAAAAATTAAGAAAAATTACATAAAAAAATATTTTAAATATTTTATAATTTTTTTTTAAATTTGTGACGTATTAAAATGTTTAATTCTTTTGAAGTACAAAAAATTTCAATTTACCATTTTTGATATGCAAGATTGAAAATGATAAAATATACACTGAGCAAAAACAGCTGTTATTAGTCAACTATGGATTTATATTTTTAATTACATTGGAGTTATTTGGCAAAAGTTAGAATTATCTAATAACATACGTTTATGGCCTCTTGACTATAAAAAGTCTAGAAAAACATTGTTTTACACAGATGCATTTGACTTGATTTCTAAACTTTTTCGTTTAAAAACGAAATTAAAATTGTCAAATTTTCTTCCCAATATTCTTCAAAAATGGAGGAGAAAAGACCGCCATCACTCAACTGATAATTTCAGTTCTTTCCAAATATTAACTTTCCAAAATTAAAATCAGAACCTAAATTGCTGCATTCGATAACGATCGAAAGGAGACCCTCGTTTTCTTTCTTTAAGTTGATCGATATACATATAACTGCTGCCGAAATCCTTGCAGAAATACTGAATGTTCATAATTTTTCTTACCAAATGCTCTATCTAGTTCAGTTCGGTTCTAGTTCAGTTCTACTTCAATTCTAGTTCAGTTCTAGTTCAGATCTAGTTCAGTTCTAGTTCAGTTCTAGTTCAGTTCTAGTTCAGTTCTAGTTCAGTTCTAGTTCAGTTCTAGTTCAGTTCTAGTTCAGTTCTAGTTCAGTTCTAGTTCAGTTCTAGTTCAGTTCTAGTTCAGTTCTAGTTCAGTTCTAGTTCAGTTCTAGTTCAGTTCTAGTTCAGTTCTAGTTCAGTTCTAGTTCAGTTCTAGTTCAGTTCTAGTTCAGTTCTAGTTCAGTTCTAGTTCAGTTCTAGTTCAGTTCTAGTTCAGTTCTAGTTCAGTTCTAGTTCAGTTCTAGTTCAGTTCTAGTTCAGTTCTAGTTCAGTTCTAGTTCAGTTCTAGTTCAGTTCTAGTTCAGTTCTAGTTCAGTTCTAGTTCAGTTCTAGTTCAGTTCTAGTTCAGTTCTAGTTCAGTTCTAGTTCAGTTCTAGTTCAGTTCTAGTTCAGTTCTAGTTCAGTTGTAGTTCAGTTGTAGTTCAGTTGTAATTCAGTTGTAGTTCAGTTCTAGTGCAGTTGTAGTTCAGTTGTAGTTCAGTTGTAATTCAGTGGTAGTTCAGTTCTAGTTCAGTTGTAGTTCAGTTGTAATTCAGTTGTAGTTCAGTTCTAGTTCAGTTCTAGTTTAGTTATAGTTTAGTTTTAGTTTAGTTCTAGTTTAGTTATAGGTCAGTTCTGGCTCAATTCTAGTTCTGGTCTAGTTCAGTTCTAGTTAAGTTCTAGGTAAGTCCTAGTTGAGTTCTAGTTCATTTTTAGCTGGGTTCTAGTTGAGTTCTAGTTCATTTCTACCTGAGTTCTAGTTCATTTCTGTTCTAGTTCAGTTCTAGTTCAGTTCTATTTCTGTTCTGTTCTAGTTCTGTTCTAGTTCTGTTCTAGTTCTGTTCTAGTTCTGTTCTAGTTCTGTTCTAGTTCTGTTCTAGTTCTGTTCGAGTTCTGTTCTAGTTCCGTTCTAGTTCTGTTCTAGTTCAGTTCTAGTTCTGTTCTAGTTCTGTTCTAGTTCTGTTCTAGTTCTGTTCTAGTTCTGTTCTAGTTCTGTTCTAGTTCTGTTCTAATTCTGTTCTAATTCTGTTCTAATTCTGTTCTAGTTCAGTTCTAGTTCAGTTCTAGTTCAGTTCTAGTTCTGTTCTAATTCTGTTCTAGTTCTGTTCTAGTTCTGTTCTAGTTCTGTTCTAGTTCTGTTCTAGTTCTGTTCTAGTTCTGTTCTAGTTCTGTTTTAGTTCTGTTCTGTTCTAGTTCTGTTCTAGTTCTGTTCTAGTTCTGTTCTAGTTCTGTTCTAGTTCTGTTCTAGTTCTGTTCTAGTTCTGTTCTAGTTCTGTTCTAGTTCTGTTCTAGTTCTGTTCTAGTTCTGTTCTAGTTCTGTTCTAGTTCTGTTCTAGTTCTGTTCTAGTTCTGTTCAAGTTCTGTTCTAGTTCAGTTCTAGTTCTGTTCTAGTTCTGTTCTAGTTCTGTTCTAGTTCTGTTCTAGTTCTGTTCTGTTCTGTTCTGTTCTGTTCTGTTCTAGTTCTGTTCTAGTTCTGTTCTAGTTCTGTTCTAGTTCTGTTCTAGTTCTGTTCTAGTTCTGTTCTAGTTCTGTTCTAGTTCTGTTCTAGTTCTGTTCTAGTTCTGTTCTAGTTCTGTTCTAGTTCTGTCCTAGTTCTGCTCTAGTTCTGTTCTAGTTCTGTTCTAGTTCTGTTCTAGTTCAGTTCAGTTCAGTTCTAGTTCTAGTTCTAGTTCTAGTTCTGTTCTAGTTCTGTTCAAGTTCTGTTCTAGTTCTGTTCTAGTTCTGTTCTAGTTCTGTTCTAGTTCTGTTCTAGTTCTGTTCTAGTTCTGTTCTAGTTCTGTTCTAGTTCTGTTCTAGTTCTGTTCTAGTTCTGTTCTAGTTCTGTTCTAGTTCTGTTCTAGTTCTGTTCTATTCTAGTTCTGTTCTAGTTCAGTTCTAACATTATGTTTCATTATGTAAAGTTTTTAGATTAACATCACCAATCCGACATCATTACCAGTAGCTCAAATAACATTACCCCTCTGCAATTTTTTACATCCGCTTGAAACTCTTCTTCAAATATATATTAATCGTGTTTAATTCATTCAGTTAATTAATCACCTTCAGTTAAAATGTTTTGTTTCACACACCGACATAATTATGCATAATTTCTAATATAAATTAATTTATTTTCAATTACCAACTTTAATGTCCCTTTCAAATCATCTAATTTGAATATTACAGCAATTCTGTTTTTGTTACAGTGTATTTTATTTACATCTTTCTTAACATTTGACACTTGTTAATGTTTTTTACGACACTTGTCATAAGTGTTTTTTCATCTTCTTCTTCTACGTCTACTCAATTGTGTATTTGTGTAAAACAATACCCAGTAGTGTTTTAAGGGGACAGAGTTTTGCCTTCTGTCTCCAGTCGTCACTTTAGTGTGTCTAGCTATTAACCAGGTGTCACTTTAGTGTCGCTGAGTAATGTAATAAAAAGCCATTTTGAAATTTTTTCTGATCTTTACCTCAGAAAGTAGTTCTTCGAGTAGTTCACCTCTGGGTCCATTGTTCACTTGTTATCGATGTGAAATGTGCTCGATCTTTGTAGGATCATAGACTTTGATCTCTATCTAATACGGAATTAGGTTTTCAACATCCAATGATATATAAAATCACTATTTCTAGGCGGTCACCTCGAACTGCCGGGTATTTATACAAAAGTCTGTGTTGTTTTTTGATTTTTCTTTTCAGTTCGTGTGTGAGCATCTCACCTATTTTTGAGTTTTGTTAAGAGAAAAATTAATGTTGTATATATATATATATATTTTTTTTAAATTTTATCTTCATATTAAGTCTGACATTTAATTGACAGATTTAGGCAATTAGTCAAAATGTTGCTGTTTTCTCGCCTTAAAGCATCTGTACCTAGTTTGATTTTTTTTTAAATACCCAGTTTACCTTAGAATATTTTCAAAGATTTAGTTGGGTTTTAATTTTGTTAAAAAAAAACATATAGATTTTTATGAAATTTGAAAAAATGAAGAAGCAATCAAGTTCTAATTCCCACCAGACTAATAAGAGATTTTAGTTTTTTCTTTAGTATTAGAAAAAAAAAATGTTCTTTACTTTTAGACTTGCAAGTTTTTGCACGTTCTTAGGTTGTAGATTTTAAATATGGATTTTTATAGTTAAAGCTGTTTTCAATGACTTTGATGAGGTTAATTAATTACTTTAGTTTATGTTTTGGAGGATAGTTTTCTATGTAAATCGATACTTTTATTATTTTTGTAAAAATAATATAATACAAAACTTAAATCGAATTTTAATTTTGTTAGAAAATAGTTCAGAATATCTTCAAAGAAGTATTTTGTAAATACTTATACAGAAAGTCCAAACATTGCTCGGTGCACGATCGTAAATAATCGACTTTTTAAACAAACAAAATTATTATTTTAAACCTTTTTGATGCAAAAGGTCAAAGTTCAGTTATTATGTTTGAAAATTTGGGAAAAGTGTATTTTTATAAACGATTGAACTGCGCTTAGATATCTTGAAAGCTGGATGTGATGGAGGAATTCCGAGATCTGATTAGGTACAAAGGTTGCTATAGAGGTCAAACATTTTTCGAAAATGTTGCAAAATATTTTGAAAAATATGAAAAGTATAAAAAACAATTAAAATATGGTAAAGATTACAAGGTCACATATAAGGTCAAAGGTCAATTATTATAAAAATTTTCCTAAAATTTTGTAAATCTAGATTAAGATTAAATTTTTTTTTTAATTAGTGGAAAATTGTTAAATATTTTAATATAACGAAAGGTCACTGTAGAGGTTAAAGTTTAATTATTATAATGGTAAATATATTCTCCGAAAATAATGGGAAATATTTTGCTACTGTTGGGTTTATAGAAAAAAAAAACTTAAAAGAATATTAAAATAATTAAAATTCGCTAAAGATTTACAGGTCATATAGAAGAGATCAAAGGTCAAATATTGTAATGTTTGTCATTGTCACTGTATAGGTTAAATATTCTTTAAATATGTTGCAAAATATTTTGAAAATTATGAAAGGTTAAAGAAAGAATTACAATATGCTAAAGACTAAGAGGTTACAAAAGAGGTCAAAGGTTAACTACTTTAAAATTTTTTAAAAATATTTTCAAAAATTTCAGAATATAGATTAAAATTAAAAAGTTTATTGAAATAGCGAGAAAATGCTATATAGATTGGAATATAACGAAAGGTCACTGAAAAGGTTAAAGATTAATTATTACAACGATGGATGTTTTCATCGTAAATAGTGGGGGAAATATTTTGCAATTTTTGAAATTTTAGATAAGAAAACTTAAAGGAATATTAAAACAATTAAAATACGCTAAAGATTTAAAGGTCACACAGAAGAGTGCAAAGGTCAAATATTGTAATATTTGTCATTTCCTGTGCAAATATAACAAATTTTTAGAATCTATATGAAAATTTTATTAACCAATATATTAATGAATGAAACACGTGTGCAATCTTGCACATTTGCACAAATGGCTGCATTATTTAGAAGAAAACAATTAGTTTAAAATGATCAGTTCAAATATGCGATCAAATGTGTCAGTGTTGTGGAAGTAAAATCCCACACAATTTGTGACAAATTCAATGTAAAATTGAAAATGCACAGATTGCACAGTTTGCGAGGCTTTTGAACGTTTATATGAAAACTCCTATTATAAAATTTTGGTTGTAATAAATGGAAAATTTATTTAGGTTCAAAGGTCGCTGTAAGAGTCAAAAATTCTTCGAATATGTTGCAAAATATTTTGAAAATTTTAAAGGACTGTAAAGGTCAAATGTCAATTATTTTTATGGTTGATATTTTTTTCGACAATCTTGCCAAATATTTTGCAAATAATAAGAATCTAGAAGAAATTTTAAAGAAATATTTAAATAAAAAAAATTTTTTGGGAATTTAAAGGTCACAGAAGAGGTCAAAAAGCAAATATTATAATAATTGAAATATAGTTTAGAAATATTTAAAGTTCTTTAAATCTAAATGGCATTTTAAAAGTATTTTGAAATCGTGAAAAATTCCCTTAGATTTTAAAATATCAAAAGGTTGTATAGGTCAAATGTCAATTATTTTAACGATGGATATTTTTTTAAAAATTTTTTTTGCAAAATAATGTTGTATATTTGAAAGGGAAAATTTAAAGAAATATTGAAAAAATTAATTAACGATTTGAAGGGCACAGAAGAGGTCAAAGGGCAAATATTTTAAAAAGTTGTAGTTCTAGTTGTAGAAGGAATCTTAAAACTATTGAAATTCACTAAACATTTAAGGCTCTCTTTAAAGGTCAAAGTTTAGTTGCTTTAAGATTTTTAAGTTTTCTGGCAAATATTTCAAAATATATTACAATTTTAGATAATTTTGATGAAAATTTATAGGTTTAAAAAAAAAACTTTATGCTTTGGCTTAAAGCAAACATATTTTGAAACTGATTCAACCAGTGTTGTATACTTTTTTCCTTAAGTTAGGAATCTTAAAAAGTTTGGGATTGTCCAGCAAAAACTTACATAGAAAATTAAAGTGTTAAAATGCTAAAATTTATTTACACAATAGTATTTTAAGTAATGATATTTAAACGATAATGACACTGGAGGCAAGTACTTACCACGCTCGCTTACAAATATGGAGTTAGATAAGTACTTACTACAATCGCCTGCAAATAAGGTGTTAAGTAAGTAGTTTAGATTTCGAAGAGTATACGTCCAATGCGTCCACTAATAGTTTTCACAAAATAAATGTTCTAGGCTTAAAAGTAAGTACTTACATATTATATTATGTCATTACTAAACTTCTTCTAAGTAATGCAGACGGTATATAGTAGTCATTGAAAGGTATATTGTTAAGTAAGTACAAGTCATTACCATGTTGTTTCTGTGTACAACTGGGAAATCAATCATGTTTTCAATATTAACTAAGGAAGAAGTAATAATTCTCTGTTTGTTAAGGTTTTTTTGAAAACAAGAGATCGGTTCTTGAAATTTCCGATACTTTCTTTAGAATGATAAAGTTGAAAAGAAACGAAAAGAGAATAACGTTATCAAATGTAACATACCGAAGCGGTATTATCTTTAAACAATAATTTATTTTATATAGGAGAGCGAAATAAATTACATAACTGTATAGAACCCATAAGTAGCGTTAGTAGTAGTAATATCCGGCTTAAAACTAACGTTTTTAGTTATATGGGAAGTTTACTTAACTTCCGTTAAAGATGCGAAGAATTACGAAATCGGATATATAGTTCCAAAAACTGTATAAATTAAAAATTTTGAGAAACGAAACATTTCAAATGAACTGCGTAATGTGATCATTTAATGAACAAGTTTAAAATTGATTATATTTGAAATAATCTTCAAAATTTGTTAAAAACTTTTACTTTTTTTTTATTTAAATCTATAAGAAGAACAAAAAACATAAAAATACAATGATATGATTTTTCAAAAGATTTCCGGGTATTTAATTAAAAGGGTTTTAAAATTTATATATTCATTTCAATATGGTTAGCATATAAAATAGCTTTAAGCTAAAATAGCTAGAACTTAATTAGCATTAAGTTTTCTATTAAACAAAATACACAGAAAAAAAGCTATAAATTATTTATATATTTTTGAGAAGCTAAAAACAAAAGCTGTCTAAATAACAAATAAATTAAAAAAAAAAATACTAAAAATTTAATAAATTAAAGAAGATGTCCTTGAACTAATTATAATGACATAATTAATAAAGGCTGTTAAATATTTTTGATAAATATTTTTTTTTAACAAATTAAAAAAAGTGATTAAATTATAAATAATTAAACCACTAATTGAGGCTTCTTCCTTTAGCTTAAAAAAATTTATAAATTTTTTTTTTATAATTTTTTTTTTTTTGCCAAGGTAACTTAATAATTATCACTATTAATATCAATATCTTTAGCTGGGGGTTAGTATTTTTTTATAATTTTATTAACATTTACTTAATTGTATATCAAATTTCTATAAAATCTCTGCAACAAGAAGAAACCGAGAAAAAAATACAAATTAATTTTATACACAATTTAGCTAAATAATTGAGATAAACCGCGTGAAACCTTCATTTCAAAAAAAAAAAAAAATAATATATAAAAGTAAAGAAGAAGACAATAGGTTTATTAACATTGTAACCAAAGCAATAATTACAATTATAATTATTTAAAAAATTAAATATAAAAAAATTTTTGCCAAAAAAGCAAAATTTAGTTATTAATTAGTTTAAAAGATTTGGCCAGTGACAGCAAATAACAAATTGTTATAAATTTGTTAAAAACCCATAATTAACAAAAACATATTTGTTTGCACAGTAGTTGGTTAAAGAAAATTTTTAAAATATTTTTCTACAAATTATTTAACATTTTCTACTTTTTTTCTTTACAGAGGAGCGCATTTATTTTGTTGACGCTGTGCGTCATTGGTATTTATGCCGAAACTAATGATGAATTCCTTGTGGTATGCTATACTTAATAACTTTAACCTTTCTTACTACTTTTGCAGGTTTTTTGTAACTAATTTTAATTTCTTTTTTTTAAATAATATTTAGAGAAAAATTCGTGAATCCTTTGAAGGTTACAGCTATCCTCCACCTGAACAGCCATTCACTTATCCTCCACCCGTAGTTAGTACTCGTGCTCCTGTCACTACTACTCGTAAAGTAGTTGTACCCTCAACCTACTTGCCACCCACCAACAAACCACAAACACCAGCTACAACCCGTGCTACACCTAAGCCAACAACACGTGCTCCTGTGACAACACCTAAGCCCACTACCCGCGTGCCAGCTACTTATTTGCCACCCACAAATAAGCCACAAACTCCAGCTACTACACGCGCTACACCAAAGCCCACTACTCGTGCTCCAGTGACCACACCTAAGCCCACTACACGTGTGCCAGCTACTTACTTGCCACCCACCAATAAGCCCCAGACTCCTGCTACTACTCGCGCCACACCTAAGCCCACAACTCGTGCTCCAGTAACCACCCGTGCTACTCCTAAGCCTACTACTCGCGCTCCAGTTACTACACCTAAGCCTTTTGTGCCCTCAACTTACTTGCCACCCACCAATAAACCACAAACTCCAGCCACCACACGTGCTACTCCTAAGCCCACTACTCGTGCTCCAGTGACCACACGTGCTACTCCAAAACCCACTACTCGCGCTCCTGTTACAACTCCTAAGCCTTTCGTGCCATCAACTTACTTGCCACCCACCAACAAACCTCAAACTCCCGCTACTACTCGCGCCACACCTAAGCCTACTACTCGCGCTCCAGTGACCACCCGTGCTACTCCTAAGCCAACCACACGTGCTCCAGTTACTACACCCAAGCCCACAACCCGTGTGCCAGCTACTTATTTGCCTCCCACCAACAAACCTCAAACTCCCGCTACTACTCGCGCCACACCTAAGCCTACAACTCGTGCTCCAGTAACCACCCGTGCTACTCCTAAGCCTACTACACGCGCTCCAGTAACTACTCCTAAGCCTTTCGTGCCTTCAACTTATTTGCCACCCACCAACAAACCTCAAACTCCCGCTACTACTCGCGCCACACCTAAGCCTACAACTCGTGCTCCAGTAACCACCCGTGCTACTCCTAAACCCACCACACGTGCTCCAGTAACTACACCTAAGCCCACTACACGTGTACCAGCTACTTACTTGCCACCCACCAACAAGCCCCAGACTCCTGCTACTACTCGCGCTACACCAAAACCCACAACTCGTGCTCCAGTGACTACCCGTGCCACACCTAAGCCAACAACTCGTGCTCCAGTCACCACTCCCAGACCCACTCAGCGCAGTACTCCTGGACCAACCTACTTGCCTCCTGATGCTCCTGCTACTACCCGTGTCACTCCAAAGCCCACCACACGTGCTCCCGTCACAACTCCTCGTGCTACACCTAAACCCACAACACGTGCTCCAGTGACCACACCCAAGCCTACTACCCGTGTGCCTGCTACATACTTGCCACCCACCAACAAGCCACAAACTCCTGCCACCACCCGTGCTACACCAAAACCAACAACTCGTGCTCCAGTGACTACACCTAAGCCTACTACACGTGTGCCTGCTACATACTTGCCACCCACCAACAAGCCACAAACCCCAGCTACTACTCGTGCTACTCCAAAGCCCACTACCCGTGCTCCCGTAACAACTCCTCGTGCTACTACTAAGCCTACCACACGTGCTCCAGTTACTACTCCTAAGCCTTTCGTGCCATCAACTTACTTGCCTCCCACCAACAAGCCACAAACTCCTGCCACAACCCGTGCTACACCAAAACCTACCACACGTGCTCCCGTTACAACTCCTCGTGCCACTCCTAAGCCAACTACTCGTGCTCCAGTGACCACACCTAAGCCTACTACACGTGTGCCTGCTACTTACTTGCCACCCACCAACAAGCCTCAAACTCCTGCCACCACCCGTGCTACACCAAAACCCACAACTCGTGCTCCAGTGACCACACCTAAGCCTACTACACGTGTGCCTGCTACATACTTGCCACCCACCAATAAGCCACAAACTCCAGCTACTACTCGTGCTACTCCAAAGCCCACTACACGTGCTCCCGTAACAACTCCTCGTGCTACGCCTAAGCCTACAACACGTGCTCCATTCACTACACCCAGACCAGTTGTAACTACTCAAAGACCAACTGTCGGACGCACACCAGGAAGTACCGCTGGTCCTACTTACTTGCCACCCACCAACAAGCCTCAAACTCCAGCTACTACTCGTGCTACACCAAAACCCACGACCCGTGCTCCAGTAACTACCCGTGCCACACCTAAACCCACTACTCGTGCTCCAGTCACCACTCCCAAGCCTACAACACGTGTGCCAGCTACTTACTTGCCACCCACCAACAAACCACAAACTCCTGCTACAACCCGTGCTACTCCTAAGCCCACTACCCGCGCTCCCGTTACCACTGCGAAGCCAACTAAACCTACATTTGTGCCTTCAACCTACTTGCCACCCACTAACAAACCTCAAACTCCAGCTACAACCCGTGCTACACCAAAACCCACCACCCGTGCTCCCGTCACCACTCCGAAGCCAACCACTCGCGCTCCAGTCACAACTCGTGCCACTCCGAAGCCAACCACACCCAAACCATTCGTTCCCTCGACTTACTTACCACCCACTAACAAACCTCAAACTCCAGCTACTACACGTGCTACTCCAAAGCCTACTACCCGTCCTCCAGTAACTACCCGTGCTACACCTAGAACTACCAAGCCCACTTTCGTGCCTTCAACCTACTTGCCACCCACCAACAAGCCACAAACTCCCGCTACTACCCGTGCTACTCCTAAGCCCACTACACGCGCTCCAGTGACCACACCTAAGCCCACTACACGTGTGCCTGCTACCTACTTGCCACCCACCAACAAGCCACAAACTCCAGCTACCACTCGTGCCACACCTAAGCCCACTACTCGTGCTCCAGTGACCACACCTAAGCCCACTACACGTGTGCCAGCTACCTACTTGCCACCCACCAACAAACCTCAAACTCCAGCCACAACCCGTGCCACACCCAAGCCCACTACCCGTGCTCCAGTCACCACCCGTGCCACACCTAAACCCACTACTCGTGCTCCAGTCACTACACCCCGTGTACCCCAAACCCCCGCACCTACTGAGAAATTCGATGGTTACAAATATCCCAAACCAGCAGTTCCCTTCAACTTCTAGATCTAGTTCAGCTATTGTGAATACTGGTGATAAAATTCGTTACTAAGAATAAAAAACCATCACTGCCCTTTTTTTTGTGTAATTTAGCCAAGTTTTATTAATTTTAATTTTAAACAAACTCGAGTAGAGAATGCAGGAGAAACAAAAAAAAAAAATAAAACAAGTAAAACATTTAAGTAATTAGTAGTTGTCTAGGGCTAGATGTATCTAGTCAGTTTATTTTTGTTTATATATGAAAAGGAGAAATTAAAGAAGAAAAATAAAACAAGAAACTCAAAAGTCGTCTCAACGACTTAAAAGAAACGAAATGAATGCTAAACAATGCAATAATTAAGAATTTTTTTTATATTAAATAATTATTAAATCTAAATGCATTTTTTTTTAATGTCTGAGAGAGAAGTAAATGCATTTGAATATTTTAAACTTTTTTTATATATATTTTAATTTTCTTTTGAAATTATATTGTAAGAATACGAATAATATTTTTGGAATTATCTTGGAATTATAACAATAGCTTTCCCAACTGTCCCCACTGTCTTTTTACCAATTATTTATGTAATTAATGTAATTAATAATTTGTAATTTCAAGTTTGTTTTTTTATTATTTTTTTATTTTTTAATTTTTTTTAAATTTAAAATAATGAATCTGAATACTATATTGTACCTTGTATGTACACGATAATAGATTTTTTTTATATTAAATAAAAAAATTTATTTTGTTGCAAAATTTTTAAGAAAAATAATAAAAATAAAATGTCTTTTTATTGATTTGAAAGGGTGTAGTCAAGAGAGGTCAGAGGATGTTAGTAAGAGCATATTTATTCGAGAGAACAGTATGATCAATAATAATTTTACCCCGACTCTGCCTTTGAGCAATGACTTTCCTTTCTCACCTTAATAAAACCACCCCTAAAAACCTCTTTAGAATTTTAACATACCAAATACATCCGCTCTAGTACTTATATGGTAACTATCGGTACCCCTTACCTTAAAAAACCAGGAAGGTTTATATAAAGAGAATGTTTTGTTTTTACCAAAATAACTCTATAGGAAGCTTCATGTAAATTACCACTTTGTTTTGTAGTTATTATTAGCATAGCGGAAGGAAATGTTTTACCAAACAAAATTTGTGTTAAAATTTCTTTCAACATTTACAAAATATATGTATATAACCATTTATTACGAATTGGTATTTTAACACGCAATTAAAGTGTATTGATTTGATTTTTATTATGTGTTTGTTAAGTTTTCTTTGAAATAGGATTTCCTATAAATTCTGAAATATTAAAAAAAAAATATTTGAAATTTTAACCCAATATCGGAAAGATATATTTCATATAATAAATCAAATATTTTAACTTAATTATAGAGGTGAATAGCAAAATATAAAAAAAATAGATTTTATGCTTCAATTAATAGATTATAAGGCAGTATGTGTTAGGGTATCCCATGAATATTTCTTTGTAGCAAACTTTATCTTAAAAAAAACTAAAACAAAACTAGAACAGAACTAGAGCAGAACATAACTAGAAGTTCTAGTCTAGAACAGAACTAGAACATGACTAGAACAGAACTAAAACAGAACAAGAACAGAACTAGAACAGAACTAGAACAGAACTAGAACAGAACTGGAACAGAACTAGAACAGAACTAGAACAGAACTAGAACAGAACTAGAAAGAACTAGAACAGAACTAGAACAGAACTAGACAGAACTAGAACTAGAACAGAACTAGAACAGAACTAGAACAGAACTAGAACAGAACTAGAACAGAACTAGAACAGAACTAGAACAGAACTAGAACAGAACTAGAACAGAACTAGAACAGAACTAGAACAGAACTAGAACAGAACTAGAACAGAACTAGAACAGAACTAGAACAGAACTAGAACAGAACTAGAACTGAACTAGAACTGAACTAGAACAGAACTAGAACAAAACTAAAACAGAACTAGAACAGAACTAGAACAGAACTAGAACAGAACTAGAACAGAACTAGAACATAACTAGAACAGAACTAGAACAGAACTAGAACAGAACTAGAACAGAGCTAGAACAGAACTAGAACAGAGCTAGAACAGAACTAGAACAGAACTAGAACAGAACTAGAACAGAACTAGAAAAGAAGTAGAACAGAACTAGAACAGAACTAGAATAGAACTAGAACAGAACTAGAACTGAACTAGAACTGAACAAGAACTCAACTAGAACTCAACTAGAACTGAACTAGAACTGAATTGAGTATAGATCTGTCCAAAGTATCGATGCCAAAATCAATTATGGGGTTGCGCAGTTCAGATTAGAAGTGTAGTAAGATATGTGGATCTAGTCGACCCAAATTTGAGAAGCGATCGCCACATCTAAAAACACTCCACCGGTAGGATCTGACAGAATTCGATCAATAACCTGGTTTTTCGAACACAAAAACATTGTCGGTTAATTCTACTCTAATCTGTAAGAAAGGGAACAATTTTCTTTCACATAATTACTGCTCTGGAACAGTTATAGGTAGAGAAGGTTAAATGAGCTCAAAACAGGCTTTACTTAGGCGGATTACTCTCTGCCAATATTAGTTCTTGAAGAAACGATAGGGGGTATTCTAAAGAATAAACTAGACAGATTTTGTTGGCATTATGCAATATCCGATATTATTTATTACTTTTTCCTTTACCGATCCTAACTGAAATATTCTAGAAATCGTTAAAATTGTATTTCTAAATGGAATCCCTAATATATTATTTACTGTTGAATTGGCCACTAACGAATACATTTTCATTAAGATTCACATGATCATAAAAATTAACGAAGATTTGTTTTTTACCAACCAATTAATGCAAACCAACAAGAGAATATGAAGATGTTGAAGAATCCAAAAAGTAACAATTACTTTATTTACAACAACTTATTAAAAACATTTAATATTTCTACACACATAAACTAAACCAAAAAACTATTACAAAAACTCCACAAATTATAATTATTAATCATGAAACCTAAAACAAAATTTTTGTTTGTTGTAAAGTGGTTTTTGAAATTGTAATAAACATTGTTGTTGTTATGTTTTTTTATTTGTTTTAAAATTTTATTTTCAACAAAACTTTCTTTTTTCTTTTTTGCTGTGGCTCCCTCTATTCGTTAAGAAAATCTTGGTATTTTGAATGTTTTTAAACATTAATTTAGTTAATTTTCCTGCAGTCTTTAATACAAATCGCAATGAAGCACAAGTCGTGTGGAGTTTTATTAAATTTAAAATTTGGTTAAAATTCAATTAAATTATTTGTTATAGAAAAAAAAGAATTCCTTTTAAAATTTTTTAATAACTATTGTTATCCCTGTTATTTCGTGGTGCAAAAAAAAAAAAACAATTTCCTTTCGTCCGCCTATTATCTTTAATTGCGAAGAACTAAAAGAAAATGTATTATAAAAAATCGAAAACTTCTATAAGACTAGAGACGCGTAAATGTAAAAGTGTGTTTTTTAAAAAGCGAAATTTATTGAAAAGAAAATTGACAATTTGTAAAAATCGTTGTAGTTTATTGAATGTGTGTTTTCTGATTGTAAGTAGAAGAGAATTAGAAAATAAAATAATAATAAAAGTGATAAAGAAAAGGATTAAAGATCTGGTGATCTTATGTGATCGAGACAATTAAAAGTTTTTTTAAAAAATAGAGCTTCTAACTGAGAGTTTCTAACTGATAAATTTATTCTCTATTTAAAAAATGTTGACTGCTTGAACATGGCAATAAACTTTTAAAGCTGATCTTCATTTAAAGAACCTTGACAAGATCAGTCATTCTTTATTAAGATGTGATCTTTCTTTACGAGATCTTACCCTAATATATCCTATATTTTACAAAATCAATAGTAGCTGCGGAATGATGAAAACGATCGTTCCCTTATAAATTTGATCGCTACAAATTCAAAAAGTTTTAAATTTTTGATTTATTTGAGCTTTTACCTCGATCTGTAAAAGTTTTTTAATGGCAATAAACTTTTAAAGCTGATCTTTTTTTAAAGAACCTTGACAAGATCAGTCATTCTTTATTAAGATGTGATCTTTCTTACGATATCTTAAATTTTGAATTTATTTGAGCTTTTACTTTGTCGATCTGTAAAAGCTTTTTAATGGAAATGGCAATAAACATTTAAAGTTGATCTTCTTTTAAAGAACCTTGACAAGATCAGTCATTCTCTATTAAGATGTGATCTTTCTTTACGAGATCTTAACCTAATATGTATCAAGTTTATCTGATAAAATGATCTTACAAAATCAATAGCTGTGGAATGATGAAAACGATCGTTCCTTTATGAATTTGATCGCTACAAATTACAAAAGTTTTAAATTTTGAATTTATTGTAGATTTTACTTTGTTGATCTGTAAAAGTTTTTTAATGAAGTTAGATTAGATATTGGATGATTATAGATCATGGTAGAACATGCTATAGAAGCGACAGATGAGCGTGTGAAATGATTTGAAGAATTGTGATTTTCGGGATTGAGTCTCAAATGAGAGAGTTCGATTCTAGATCATAACATTAGTATCTTTTTGAGAGTATTTTGAGAAACGATCATTTATCGAGAGTAATGATTTACCACTTCAATCGGGATTCGAATTGAGATCAATAAGAAGATCGTACGTAAATTTGATCTAGAAACGATCGTTTCGGGAGAGATTCCCTTTTCAATAAAAGTTTCCTTTATTCTCTACGAAAACTCTGGTGTCTAGACGAACTGCTCTTTTTGCAAAGCAAGCTCAAAAGCTCATCTTTATAATCTTGTTATTTTTCAAAGCTTTATTGGTTCTCAGCGAAAGTTCTAGTGTTGAGTTGAATATTGTTTCTCTTATGGATTGATCGAGATCTTATCGTATAGATCTTACTGCAAATTTGGGGGGAGTTGTTAAGTAGGATATTTGGATTTAGAGAGATGAAGCTTTAACATGAAAGAGATGATAACATACAAATTTTTAAGAAAATTTATTCTTGTCGGGATGTAATGATCATTTTAGCCTTTAGGGGAGTTGTTACGATCAATTACATTATTAACTGATCGATTTTCCGTCAAGTTTAAAGTGTAAGATTCTAGACTTGATTCTCCTCCGGACAAAGCTAAATTTTCGTTGGTTGTCTCTTTTTTAGATATCTCAATCTATGAACAAAGAAATTGGTTAAAATCATTTCAAAATCTATTTCCTGCTTAAGGTCCAGGTCCTTTGACTATCAAGATTTAGATATAGAACTTGTAAATACTACCAAAACATCAGACCAAAGCCTTTCACTGTAGGACGATGTTTAGAGTAGTTTTTTAAAAATGACTTGAAAGCTCAAGATCCCTTAGTTCTAAATAAATTTCTTAAGTTGAGCTTACTTTCTTCCTACTTCTTTAAGATCACTATTCATTACTCATAACCAATTCCTCTTCTTTTCATTATCTCTTTACAGATGTCTCTTGTTATTGTCCAGACCTCAGCAATAACAATTTATCAGAACAGAACAACAACAGCATCGGCAGACACTACAGCCCATGATCAAACGGTAGACAGTAGCAATAATTTGTCACAATTTCAAGCGACAACAAGTGATTTTATAACAACACCAACCAATTCAAAACACTTAAGTGTAAACTACGATCCGCAATTAAATAAAGAGAATCTGACGATAACAAATCATATAATACGTACAAATATAATTGTGGGAACAGAAGGTGGAGGAGTTGGAACAGCAGCTAGTAATTTTAAAGAAAATTTTAGTCAAACAGCAAAAACAACAGATAATATGCGTGCAAAATTGCAACAACTATTACAGCGTGAACATGATGATGAAGAGAAACAACAACTGCAACAAGATCTACAACAGCAAATGCAAGAACAACAACAGCAACTGCAACAGCAGCACAGCCAACAACAGCAACAACAACAACAATATCAACAGTCACAGCATGCAATATTAGCAGGAGAAAATGCCTATTTACTAGAGCGTATAGATGGTAGTATGCATGAACAACCCATATATGGAACATGGAGAGCGAAAGCGAGACGACCTCAAGCACCTCTATTGGCAGCCACAGCAACAACAACTACGACAACAACGGCGGCAGCAACAGCTCACCTACAACCATCTTCATCGATACAAACATTAATGACTGAAATTGATGAAAATCTTTATGGTCGTTTTAATCAGCAACAACATCAACAGCAACAACAACATCAGCAGCATCAACATCATCATTATGAACGTTTACCCAAACGCTCATCGACCATGACACCAGTAAGACGTGAGTTACATGATCAAATTCCCCGACCACCACGTTTAACATCACGTCAGCCTTCAGTGGCCTTGAGGCGACAATTCAGTGATATTCCTTTGACAAATGGCATGATTAGAGATGAATCACGCCCCAAACCTTTTCATTATCCCTTCGAGGGTCCTTTGCCAGAGGAATTTAAGAAAATACAACAATCCGAAAGAGGTATATCAGCAGATACAGATCCTCAAGTTCATAATATTCAGGATATATTGCAAAAGTTAAATTTGGGTTCGGGTGGCAATAAAGTGCCACCCTTAATGATGATGCCTTCGGGTTTGCATATTTCTGGTTCCTTTAAGAATCTCAAATCGAGTGGCATAGGAAACTTTTTCCGCGGTAAACGCAATAAGAAGCAAATACAAATGCAATTTCCCATGCCCATACCCATGCAAATGCTACCGAATCCCTATCAGAGTCCAGTAATAAATCTAATGCAGCAACCCTATCAACAGCGTATAGCCATGGAACAGTTTTATCCCTTTAAGGCTCGTTCACCGGGAGAAATTAATCTCTTGGCCATGCAACAGCAGCAGCAACAACAACAGCAGAAATTCAAAAATCCCCAAATTAAAGGTAAAAAACAAAAGAAGAAGTCAAAAGACAAGAAAAATACTTTGGCCAGCAGTAACTTAATGTTGCAGCAATATCCCTTTGCCACCGCTGCCCCAGAGCTGCTGTACCCCTCAATGTATTCTCCTTTCATGTCCATTAATGTGACACAAGCTCCTCCTCTGCAGATGAGTAAGCGAGTACCTTTCAAAGTTAATTTGGATATATTCCCAGTAATGCCACCCTCCAAGACATTTAAATCCCCAGCAGGTTATGCCATGGATGAGGCTCGCATAGTTTCCACCATGCGTCCACCTACGGTATTAAGAAATCCCTTTATGGAATATCTTACCACACCTTTAACACCCTCAGCAGCAGCAGCTTTAAGTTTCTACAATCCTTACAATCCCAAACAGCCGGTATACAATCCTGTACGATTTCCTTCTGGAGCCCAAAATCCAGTGGCCAACATGGCTCAAACTAACAGCATGCAAATGGTGTATCCCGATCAAATGCACAAATATCTACAACAGCAGCAGCAGCAACAACAAAATCTTTTCACCAACTACCTTAATAATCAGGGACATCAAACTCCCTTTCTACCCATAGATTGTGATCAACCCATACCTTCAGCCTCTTCTGGTGTACAAACATCACCGGGTAGTACGAACAACAATCCCATTATGGTTCATTTAAATGTATTCCCCAAACAAAAGAATACCACACCCATTTCCACAAATCCCTTCTATAATAATGGTCCCCATATACAACGTAATACCATACAAGAGGAAAGTGAATCTTCGCTAAGTCCCATAGAACCCCGACATCAGGGTAGATCACTTAATGACACCGTCTCCACTAAAATCGAACGTAGCGATAGCAGTGACAATTTTCAACAAATTCAACCTATACGAGCCGAAGATGATCTCGTAGATTTTGAACATCCCATTGTAGCGGAAAGTTCCGATGATAACAATGAATTGCCACAGCCGGCTGCCTTGATAGGTGGCAAACCGAATATGGCTGCAGAATCCTCTTCGTCTTCGTTTTATTATGAAAGTCGTCCGAATACTACAATGTCTTCGGGTGGCGATAATAGCAATACAAATTATAATGGTAATAACAATGGCAATATGGAACAAATGGTATCGGAGGCTAGAACAGCTTCACTGTTTCGTTTTCCCGTCGAAGATCTAATACAGTTTCAGGTGCATGATGCTATGTAGGGAATAAAGGGGAGAAGGAAAGGGAAAGTTAAGGGTGGCGTTTAGGAGTTGTAGTATAGTGTGAAGTTGGGGAATTTATTAGTGTTAGAAAATGATCATAAATTGTAAGGAGCAGTAGAGGGGTTCCCAGTTGAGCGGAATTTTGATACCCTCTACTGGACAGAAATTGTTTTTTCGAATTCGTGATTTAAGAATAGATTCGGGCATAAATATACCTTTTAAATTAGCTTCTGTATGAGTGAAAGCGACTTAGTTTAATCCGAGATGCGCTTGAATAAGGACTCAGAAGTTCAGTACTGATCAATCCTTTAGAATAATTTGCTATAGTCTCTGGGTTAAAAAATTATGTTTTTCTGCACCAAAGCAATCGACTATTGAGGACACAACCTCTTCGTATGAATTCTTAATGCATGAATTAGTTTCTATGTTCCGTTCTGTGACGAATCATCTGATTCGGATCTTTCATACCCAACGTTGGACTTACACAGGTATCCGAAAACGAACGAGTTGATTCATCGTGGAACGGAACGTAGAAACTATCTGAGACTTAAGTGACACTTAAATATGTAAGACTAAGAAGGTATAAAGCTGAGAGCGATAAAGTGTGGTAAACTGACTTATAGCAGACCTGTTATACACCTACACAGAGGGAAAAAGAATCACGCCGGGTACCAAATTTACACCAAACTGTTTATAATTTCTCAATACCATCCGTTGTCAAAGTATATTCATATACATATATACATATGTAAGTATGTGACAAACAATCCGTTGCCAATAGTGAGCTTACCACGTTTGTTAACATTTAGACAACGGATGTATATAAAATTTAGATTTCGACAACGAATGGTTGCAATGTTGACAACGATGCGTTGTCACCTTTACATAATGTTGTCGTACGTATGTTTATACTTTGACAACGGATGTTATTGAAAAATTATAAACTCTTTGGTGTCAATTTGGTACCAGGCGTATATATTTCCTTTTCCCTCCGTGTACGTATATTCAGATTTGTCATAGAATCAACATACATTGAACTTTAATTAAGTTTTGTCCACATTCTTGAATGAGACGTATAGACCAGATATTGATAGAAAGGGAGATTGATAAAGGGAAAAAGTTAGGGGACGATGTAAATCTGCTAATTTATGATCCTGACACTATATAAATATATACAAAAAGATCTTTTATTTATTGTTTTTGTTAACATATACATACTAGTATTTTTTAAATAATTTTTTAGATAATAAGTTTTATTGTGCAGCAAACCAAAAAATATATACATATCTTATTGTTATATAAGTCGATAATTAAATCGCTAGATCCGACAAGATCACATAAGTCAAAAACGATTTCTTATAAAAAAAATTGAGGACATTTCTATAAAAATTTATAAGAATATACGTGTAAAATATTGAAAAATTGTTAAGCAAATGCATTATTCTTATCTTTTGTTAATTATTTACTGATTATATTAATATTTTTTTGTTTAAAAAGGCTCTACAAATATCTACACTGTTATTCATGTTTATTATAGGTTTAATAATTTATTATCTCTAGAAGTTTATAACAATAAATTGTTTGGAATATATTTGAAATTATAGTGCGTTTTATTCCCCAAAGAAAAATTTAAGAATTTGTTCTTTAAAAAAATAGTTACAAAACTAGTGTAAACAGAACCACTTCAGTTTGTGGAACAACATTCAGGGAACTAGTGACTTTGACATTATTTTTAGAACTCGTTCTGAGGAACTTCGATGTAATTCTAAAGTATTTCTAAACTTTAGAATCCGCAATAAAAACACCAACTCTTTTTATAACCTACACCACTTTAGTGGGGAGGCTATATTGGGTTTACGCTGATGTTTGTAACATATGTCCTATACCCACCTTAAGGTATAGCAATATCCATGTAAACCTTGTGCGCAAGGCACAGACGCTTTTTTTGGCCTACTGAAAATGGTTATAATCGATCCATTATTTCAGCTAGGCCCCATACAACAGAACCCCCCGAAAAGGGCTTCTGAGCTCATAATTATGTTAAATATACCTGTATATCGATAAAAATCGGCAAAACTAAGTTTTATATACAAGCATTGATGACCCTGCCAAATTTCATAAAGATCAGGCCTCATTTGACCCTAGCTCACATACAAAGTCCCCTTCAGAAAATTACTTAAATGTCCAAAATTAACTTATAGACACAAATATTGCGATGAAATTCAGCACAAATAAATATTATATAAATATATTCACAAAATTTTATCGGGCTTGGTCCATATTTTCCCCTAGCCTCCATATAAAGCCTCTTTAAGAAAATTAGTTTTTCATCCATAAATTGTTTAAATGAATCGGAACAAGGTAATATTGAAGATAAATGCTTTATAATGAAAAATAAATAACATTTAATATTCATAAGTGGTAACATATGGTCGGTCACGCCCGACTATATTTTTTTCTTTATATATTTCATTCAACCGCTGGATTCATGGATTTATTACGAAATTAGTCCGAAAATCGGTTAGTTAGTTAGTTAGTTAGTTAGTTAGTTAGTAGTTAGTTAGTTAGTTAGTTAGTTAGTTAGTTAGTTAGTTAGTTAGTTAGTTAGTTAGTTAGTTAGTTAGTTAGTTAGTTAGTTAGTTAGTTAGTAGTTAGTTAGTTAGTTAGTTAGTAGTTAGTTAGTGTAGTTAGTTAGTTAGTTAGTTAGTTAGTTAGTTAGTAGTTAGTTAGTAGTTAGTTAGTTAGTTTGAAAGGAGGATATTATATCAAATCCGATGAGATACACTTAGGCTATATCGGACCTGTTGTACGCTCCTTTAACAGTGCCTCAGGTGGGAATCGAACCCACCACCTCCGGTGTACCAGACTAGAACACTAACCACTAACCTACCGGAGGCCATAATTAGTTTTCTACCTATTACCCAGAACTAGTTACGGGGTGAAAAATTGAAACAAAATTTTTACAGAAAAAAGAATAGTTTCAAAAGTGACAATTCGAATAAATATCATGGTCCAAAGAAGAACGAGTATAGACTATAATCATGGGTTCCGAAAAAGCTAAAATCGTACATTTCACACAAACAAGTGACAACATTATCAACATGTGTCTGTGCGTTGACATAATCGAATTTGACGCTTTTATGTCTGACCGCACATGAATCAGTTTTCGTTATGGGTTACATATGGTCTGTCAGATATCAGTAGCTTATAATTGATAGGACCCGTTTCATCAAATACTGACCTTAGCGCTAATTATATTTCAATTTTCAATATTTTCTCAATTGGAGCAGTATATGAGTGAGATTTTTAGTGTGAGAAAAATGAGTGATCGCAGAATTGCAGTATTTTCTCAATTGGTGCGTTTTTTAAAGCTCTACCGCCGATTTTAAGGTTCTTATATAAAAATCGATTTTTAGAGAGAAATATGAGTGAACACGGATTTTCACTATTTTATCAATTAAAGCTCTATAGCTTTTTTTATGAATTTTTTGGTGGGAAATATTAGTGATCTTAGAT
>NW_023996646.1:0-36274 GCF_015586225.1 Lucilia sericata | reverse complement strand
TATAGTCTAGTCTATAGTCTAGTCTATAGTCTAGTCTATAGTCTAGTCTATAGTCTAGTCTATAGTCTAGTCTATAGTCTAGTCTATAGTCTAGTCTATAGTCTGGTCTATAGTCTAGTCTATAGTCTAGTCTATAGTCTAGTCTATAGTCTAGTCTAGTCTATAGTCTAGTCTATAGTCTAGTCTATAGTCTAGTCTATAGTCGAGTCTTATAGTCTGGTCTATAGTCTAGTCTATAGTCTAGTCTATAGTCTAGTCTATAGTCTAGTCTATAGTCTAGTCTATAGTCTAGTCTATAGTCTAGTCTATAGTCTAGTCTATAGTCTGGTCTATAGTCTAAGTCTATAGTCCTAGTCTATAGTCTAGTCTATAGCTAGTCTATAGTCTAGTCTATAGTCTAGTCTATAGTCTAGTCTATAGTCTAGTCTATATCTAGTCTATAGTCTAGTCTATAGTCTAGTCTGATAGTCTAGTCTATAGTCTAGTCTATAGTCTAGTCTATAGTCTAGTCTATAGTCTAGTCTATAGTCTAGTCTATAGTCGAGTCTATAGTCTAGTCTAAGTCTAGTCTATAGTCTAGTCTATAGTCTAGTCTATAGTCTAGTCTATAGTCCTAGTCTATAGTCTAGTCTATAGTCTAGTCTATAGTCTAGTCTATATCTAGTCTATAGTCTAGTCTATAGTCCTAGTCTATAGTCTAGTCTATAGTCTAGTCTATATAGTCTATAGTCTAGTCTAGTCTAGTCTATAGTCTAGTCTATAGTCTAGTCTATAGTCTAGTCTATAGTCTAGTCTATAGTCTAGTCTATAGTCTAGTCTATAGTCTAGTCTATAGTCTAGTCTATAGTCTAGTCTATAGTCTAGTCTATAGTCTAGTCTATAGTCTAGTCTATAGTCTAGTCTATAGTCTAGTCTATAGTCTAGTCTATAGTCCAGTTCTATAGCCTAGTCTATAGTCTAGTCTATAGTCAAGTCTATAATCTAGTCTATAATCTAGTCTATATTCTAGTATATTGTCTAGTCTATAGTCTAGTCTATAGTCTAGTCTATATTCTAGTCTATAGTCTAGTTTATAGTCTAGTCTATAGTCTAGTTTATAGTCTAGTCTATAGTCTAGTCTATAGTCTAGTTTATAGTCAAGTCTTAGTCTAGTCTGTAGTCTACTCTATAGTCTTGTCTTTAGTCTAGTCTATAGTCTAGTCTATAGACTATAGACTATAGACTAGTCTATAGTCTAGTCTATAGTCTAGTCTATATTCTAGTATATAGTCTAGTCTATAGACTAGTCTATAGTCTAGTCTATAGACTAGTCTATAGTCTAGTCTATAGTCTAGTCTATAGTCTAGTCTATAGACTAGTCTATAGTCTAGTCTATAGTCTAGTCTATAGTCTAGTCTATAGTCTAGTCTATAGTCTAGTCTATAGTCTAGTCTATAGTCTAGTCTATAGTCTAGTCTATAGTCTAGTCTATAGTCTAGTCTATAGTCTAGTCTATAGTCTAGTCTATAGTCTAGTCTATAGTCTAGTCTATAGTCTAGTCTATAGTCTAGTCTATAGTCTAGTCTATAGTCTAGTCTATAGTCTAGTCTATAGTCTAGTCTATAGTCTAGTCTATAGTCTAGTCTATAGTCTAGTCTATAGTCTAGTCTATAGTCTAGTCTTTAGTCTAGTCTATAGTCTAGTTTATAGGCTAGTCTTAGTCTAGTCTATAGTCCAGACTATAGTCTAGTCTATAGTCCAGACTATAGTCTAGTCTATAGTCCAGACTATAGTCTAGTCTATAGTCTAGTTTATAGTCTAGTTTATAGTCTAGTTTATAGTCTATAGTCTAGTTTATAGTATATAGTCTAGTTTATAGTCTAGTATATAGTCTAGTCTATAGACTAGAGTCTAGTCTATAGTCTAGTTTATAGTTTATAGTCTAGTTTATAGTCTAGTATATAGTCTAGTCTATAGTCTAGTCTATAGTCTAGTCTATAGTCTAGTCTATAGTCTAGTCTATAGTCTAGTCTATAGTCTAGTCTATAGTCTAGTTTATAGTCTAGTCTATAGTCTAGTCTATAGTCTAGTTTATAGTCAAGTTTGTAGTCTAGTCTGTAGTCTACTCTATAGTCTTGTCTTTAGTCTAGTCTATAGTCTAGTCTTTAGTATATTCTTTAATCTAGTCTATAGTCTAGTATTTAGTCTAGCCTATAGTCTAGTCTTTAGTGAAGTCTATAATCTAGTCTATAGTGTAGTCTATAATCTAATCTATAGTCTAGACTATAGTCTAGTCTATAATTTTGTCTTTAGTCTAGTCTATAGTTTGTTCTTTAGTCTAGTCTATAATCTAGTGTGTTGTCTAGTCTATAGTCAGGTCTATAGTGTAGTTATCAGTTTAGTTTATTTGAAATTGTAAACCACTACTTTCACAATGAAATGAAAATTTGACATGACTCAAATTTGCATGAACCAAACAAGTTTTGTCATCTTTTTTTTTTGCAATTTCCATATAAAAAGAGTAAAAGAATAGTGCATACCACAAGCCCAATTAACTGCACATATGGAAACTTAATAATGTTTCTATTGTCCAAAGAGTAAAACGAGCTTGGTATAAATACAACACAAAACACCCAGTTTTAATTTTCATTAACAAAACATATTTTCACAAATCGGGCCCCCTGTCTTCTCTAACTACTTCTACAGCCCTAGCAACATTAGCGTATGCTAGTCTAGTGCACATATTTTCTGTTATAAACAGGAAATGCTTGATTATATGGAAAATAAAAGAACCTGACAGTTAACAAGTGAGTGGACACAAAGTAAAGAAAAAAAAAAAACAAGTATTACACACATGTTTTATTTAAATATAGAAATTACTGGGAAATTAAAAATAAGGTAAATCACAAAAGAATGCCTATAGAATATATAATTAAAGGTGGGCAAGGAAGTGAGGTTATTTGGAAGTGGTTGCCGAACAATTTTCTAAACATTAAATTTACAGTTTTATAAAAATCTAAAATATGTAGTTATCTATTTTATGTAGTAATTATTGTTTTTTAATTTACAACCAAGTAACCCAAATTGCCCCAGACTTGCTTATCTTGGTGTTATAACTGCTTACATACACATTTTTGCTGCTTCTCATATCTTTGAAAAAGTCTTTGAGTTTATTGCTTTAAATTATCGAAAACAAACTAAATTATTTAGTTGATACTATTTAATTTATAATGGAAATTAAAATAATGTGTAGTTTGTTTGATTGTTTACAAATATGTAAATAATTTCTTGTTGCTTGATTGATAAGAAAGAAACACTGCAACTGCTACGACTAGTGGGATAGGAATCAATAATGAATAATAATAATACTAGACACTGAACGAAAATTCTCTGAATAACCCATCTCTTGACTCGTCTAGTCTATAAAGTCGACTATAGTCTAAAGTCTAGTTAATAGCCTATATTCTCGACTACATTCTAGTCTGGAGTGCAGCTAATCTGGGGTTTAGTAAGTGTGGTCTAAAGTCTCGCCTAATATCACTCTTTAGTGTCTATTATAAAGTTTCGACAACAGACCTGTCTGAAGTCTTGTATACAGTATATAGTCAATAATCTAAACAATAGTGTAATCTATAATCTAGTCTATAGTCTATTCCATAATCTAGTATAAATCTAGTCTAAAGTCTAGTCCAAAGTCTAGTCTATAGTCTAGTCTACTCTATAGTCTAGTCTATAGTCTAGTCTATAGTCTAGTCTATAGTCTAGTCTATAGTCTAGTCTATAGTCTAGTCTATAGTCTAGTCTATAGTCTAGTCTATAGTCTAGTCTATAGTCTAGTCTATAGTCTGGTCTATAGTCTAGTCTATAGTCTAGTCTATAGTCAAGTCTATAGTCTAGTCTATAGTTTAGTCTATAGTCGAGTCTATAGTCTATTCTAGTCTATTGTCTAGTCTACAGTCCAGTCCATAGTCTAGTCTAGCCTATATTGTAGTCTAGTCTATAGTCCAGTCTATAGTCTAGTCTATAGTCTAGTCTATAGTCTAGTCTATAGTCTAGTCTATAGTCTAGTCTATAGTCTAGTCTATAGTCTAGTCTATAGTCCAGTCTATAGTCTAGTCTAGTCTATAGTCTAGTCTATTGTCTAGTGTATAGTCTAGTCTATTGTCTAGTCTATAGTCTAGTCTATAGTCTAGTCTATAGTCCAGTCTATAGTCTAGTCTATATTCTAGTCTAGTCTATAGTCTATTCTATAGTATAGTCTATAATCTTGTCTATAGTCTAGTCTATAGTCTAGTCTATAGTCTAGTCTATAGTCTAGTCTATAGTCTAGTCTATAGTCTAGTCTATAGTCCAGTCTATAGTCTAGTCTATAGTCTAGTCTATAGTCTAGTCTATAGTCCAGTCTATAGTCTAGTCTATAGTCTAGTCTATAGTCTAGTCTATTGTCTATTCTATAGTCTAGTCTATAGTCTATAGTCTAGTCTATAGACTATATTCTAGTTTAGTATATTGTCTATTCTATAGTCTAGTATATAGTCTTCTCTAAAGTCTGTTCTATAGTCTAATATATAGACTAGTCTAGTCTATCAAAATTCGAACTCTTAAATTCCCAATATTTAAACTTTTCTCTCAGTGTTGGTATAGCAAAACTGTTAGAAAATAAATGCTCTTTAATATGACTTCGCCCCTAATTTCATATCTGTCACTAGACGACGTCAACATTTGGAAAAATCAATACACAATGTTGGAATATGAATCAAATAACTTGATTTGCATTCGTTAGCAAAAACAACAAAAATACAAACAAAGTAATAATGTGTCAAGCACATGTTGTTTGAGCGGCTGACTGGCTGGATGGCTGATTCATTTGTTCTGCAATTATCATATTTAAGTGATTTTCTTTCGAAAGAAAGAGCGAACTAGTGAATGAATGAGTAAAATGATTTATGTTAAAAATTTGTGATGTCACTAGAAATTCTACACAAACAAATCTTTATTTGTTATTGATAAATTATAATTTATTTTAAAGCAAATACATAATAGAGTTCTCTCTAACAGACTTTGGATAAATATGTTAGATGAAGCTGAAAATGTGTTTGAAAGAAAATACTTTACATTTTGTTGTTTTTCGACTAAAAAACATGCGCTTTAGAAAAAGGCGAAATGAATGACAAATTTGGGTGACCTGACAAATTTTACGTACTTTTTATGAATATTAAATCAACGACTAAACGTATGATGTCAAATTGCGATTTGATTTGAAATCAATCTCATACTTAGAAGCTAAAACGTTTGATAAGTTTAATAGTTTGCAAATATGTGGAGCATTGATTAATAGTTAATATTGATAGATTTCGATAAGAATGACATCTATCAGTAGCGGGTTATCAATATTACATTCTATATTGTAGTTTTATATATAAATAATAGCGTTAAATAAACAATTATTTTGTAGAATCTATTTTTTATAAAGACAATTATTTTTTAAGTAATTTAAAAATAAATTTAAAAAAACTGTTTACTTTTTAAACATTTCAATGGTCACAATTTACATTTTTACTAATGAAACTATTACTAAATTTATATATAGAAGAAAATATATAAACAAATCTATTAACACAACCATTTGTTGGTCAATGCAATAGAATGCCAATGAATTAGAAATAAAAACAAAAACTTTATTCAAAAAAGCAAAAACGTGTGACAATATCACCCCCTTTTATCACACAAACACACATCTGATCTGTTTACAAAAAAAAAAAACGACGATCTATATTAAGAGCACATTTTTTTCATATGCGGACATTTCAACAGACTTGTAGTAAATTTTCAATTAATTTAATTAAAATAAATTGACAGTTTTAAATGCTTGAAATTGCATTACACTTTAATTCTATTCCATAGTAGAGATTAGCACCGCCACCAGTCAAATTGTCTGAGGAAGTGTGTGAGAGAGTTAGAAGGAATGAAGAAGATTCGTAATGATTAATTTATAAAAGTCGATTTAGGGGAGACAAATAATGTTTATTTACGACACAATATTAATTTTGTCAAGTTCTCAGCTAAGGCGTAGAACATAAACGATCTAGAATTGCTTGATAATGTGGAATTTTAATTAAGATCGTTATTTGTAAAGAATTGATAATTTCTAATGTTTTTTTTTGGTATTTGTTGATCGAATTAGATTAATCGCAGAGCAAAAATCTATAAGGAATTACAGTAGATTGTGACAGTTACAGTGACTACAAACTAGACTATAGACTGGACTATAGACTTGATTATAAACTAGACTATAGACTGACTACAGACTATAAACTAGATAATAGACTATAGACTGGATTATAGACTAGGCTGTAGACTAGATTATAGACTAGACTATGGACTAGACTATAGAATAGACTACACAATAGACTATACACCAGACTATACCCCAGTCTATAGACTAGACTATGGACTAGAATATAGAATAGACTTGACTAAAGACTAGACTATAGAATAGACTTGACTATAGACAAGACTATAGACTAGACTATAGACTAGACTACAGACTAGACTATAGACTATACTATAAACTTATAGACTGTACTATAAACTAGACTATAGACTAGACGATAGACTAGATTATAGACTAGAATAGACTATAAAATAGACTATACACTAGACTATAGACTAGACTATAGACTAGACTATAGACTAGACTATGGACTAGACTATAGACTAGACTATGGACTAGACTATAGACTAGACTATAACTAGACTTTAGACTAGACTATAGACTAGACTTTCGACTAGACTATAGACAAGACAATAGACTAGACTATAGACTAGACTATAGAATAGACTATGGACTAGACTACAGACTAGACTATAGACTATACTATAAACTTATAGACTGTACTATAAACTAGACTATAGACTAGACGATAGACTAGATTATAGACTAGAATAGACTATAAAATAGACTATACACTAGACTATAGACTAGACTATAGACTAGACTATAGACTAGACTATGGACTAGACTATAGACTAGACTATGGACTAGACTATAGACTAGACTATAACTAGACTTTAGACTAGACTATAGACTAGACTTTCGACTAGACTATAGACAAGACAATAGACTAGACTATAGACTAGACTATAGAATAGACTATGGACTAGACTATAGACTAGATTATAGACTAAACTATAGACTAGACTATAGACTACATTATAAACTAGACTATAGACTACACTATAGACTAGGCTATATACTAGACTAGAGACTATAGACGAGACTAGAGACTAAAATATAGAATAGACTATAAACTAGACTACAGTTAGATTATAGACTATACTATAGACTAGACTATAGACTAGACTATAGACTAGACTATAGACTAGACTACAGACTAGACTATAGACTAGACTATAGACTAGACTATAGACTAGACTATAGACTAGACTATAGACTAGACTATAGACAAGACCATAGACTAGACTATAGACAAGACTATAGACTAGACTATAGACTAGACTATAGACTAGACTATAGACTAGACTATAGACTAGACTATAGACTAAACTATAGACTAGACTATAGACTAGACTATAGACTAGACTATAGACTAGACTATAGACTTGACTATAGACTAGACTATAGACTAGACTATATACTAGACTATATACTAGACTATAGACTAGACTATAGACTAGACTATAGACTAGACTATACTATAGACTGGACTATAGACTAGACTATAGACTAGACTGGACTATAGATTAAAGACTAAAAACCAGATTATAGACTAGACTATAAAATATAATATAAACGAGACTAGACTATATTATAGACTAGACTATAGACAAAACTATCGATAAGACTATAAATAAGACTACAGATTAGACTATAGACTAGACTATAGATTAGACTATAGACTAAACCATAGACTAGACCATAGACTAGACTTTAGATAAGACTATAGATTAGACTATAGACTAGACTATACACTAGACCATAGACTAGACTATAGACTAGACTACAGATTAGACCATAGACTAGACTATAGACTAGACCATAGACTAGACTATAGACTAGACCATAGACTATACTACAGACTAGACAATAGACTAGACCATAGACTAGACTATAGACTAGACCATGGACTAGACTATAGTCTAGACTATAGACAAGACTATAGACTAGACCATAGACTAGACCATAGACTAGACTATAGACTAGACTATAGACTAGACTATAGACTAGACTATAGACTAGACTATAGACTAGACTATAGACTAGACTATAGACTAGACTAGATTAGACTATAGAATAGACTATAGACTAGACCATAGACTAGACCTTAGACTAGACTATAGATAAGACTATAGATAAAACGATAGATTAGACTATAGACTAGACCATAGACTAGACTATAGACTAGACCATAGACTAGACTATAGACTAGACCATAGACTAGACTATAGACTAGACTATAGACAATAAACTAGACTATAAACTATACTATACACTAGACTATACACTAGGCTATAAACTAGAAACAAAACAGTGTACAAAACTGAAGTCGAAACTATAAACTAGTCCATTGTTTGAACTTTGTGAATTCATTGTAAATTGATTAATTTCATCTCAAAACTGCCAGAAATTACTAATAAAACATTTAAAAAATTAACTTTTTCATGAACTTATCATACAGTTCATAAATTTTATTTCATTATTTTCTATTATAAATTCATTTCATTGCTTCTGGATTATTACTCTTATTAATTGTTTTGCGCAACTAATTGTTTAAATAATTAACACGTTTTTTTAATTACTAAAAATTTATAAAAAAAATGCACAAAGATAAACAGATTTTTATTAAAGAAAAATTCTCTATTTAGTTGTAAAGTTTAAGTTATAAAATATAAACTTATTAATAAACATGATGTGATAAATAAAAAAAATAATAAGAATGGCAAATATTGAAATTTAAAAAATAAAAAGAAAAATTTTACTAAAAAAAATCCAAACTAGCGGCAATATAGATTACCAAATTAAGCTTAATTATTATAGTTATAAAATCATAGAAAAATAGGAAAATCTTTAAAACTTAAAGATTTTCTAGTATACAAGCTACACGAGGTCTCTACTTATAATAGAGAAATGCACTTTTTATTGAACGTACTTTTTGTTTTGCTTAAACACGGCACAAACTTAACAGCTAATTATAGGGTTTTGTCCATTTACACACAGAATTCGTTGGGTTATTCGCTGGACTTGTTTTGTTTATTGATTTGAAAGCAAAATCATCATAGTCTTTGCATTTCAATGCCTGCCTCAGTATCTTCCGTATTTTTGGTTTGGGGTGTTTCTGCACAAAACGGTTGACTGGCTGCCGGTTCTTCTTGATTTGTATTGTATTGTTCATAGACAACATTACGGCGTTTCCTAAGGATGATGTATAAAATAACGCCATTTATCAGGAACAAGACAGTCACTATGATGGCCGGTATAATAATGTCAGTGACAACATCGAGTTCTTTATTTTCAAAAACCATTTTGTTTGATTTTTATTTAATTATTTAGTTAAAATTTTGTTTAAAACAAATTGTCACAAAAATTTACACTTTATTTAAGTTTTTTTCGGTATTTATTTTTTGCTTAGATAATTTTTCTTTTAGTATTACGTTTTGTTTTTTAGTGTTTTTGTTTAGCTTATCATTTTTTTGTTGGTTTTCTTTTTTTAAAGAAAAGAACTAAAAATATTTTAAATCAAAAAAAATGTTTGTCTTGCTGATAAATCGTAAGGCAACGCAATGAAATTGAAATGAAATAAAACAACCAAACTATAGCAAGACTAATACTACTGAGGGTTGGAATACTGGCGCTGGTATTATCACAAAACAACACATACATTACGTCGAAGAGTACACTACTAACAACCAACAACAAAAAAATGAATAGGCAGCAGGCAAAAAAATATTCACGAAAATTTTGAAATAGTGATGGTGCATTATAAGAAGGTACTTTTTTTGTAGAAAAGTACTAAAGTACTAAAATACTTTTGTTAAACTTTGACAACAACATTGTTTAGACTTGAATATAGATTATGTAATGGATTATATTAGAGATTTGACTATAGACTAGACAATAGACTAAACTACAGAATGGACTTTAAACTAAACTATAGTCTGGACGGTAAACTAAACTATAGGCTGGGCTATAGACTAAGCTATAGTTAGGACAATAGACTATAATCTGGATTAACTAAACTAAAGTCTAGACTTAAGACTAAAATACTGTTCTATAGACTTAGCTATAGACTAAACTATATACTAAACTGTATACTGAAATATAGACTAAACTATAGTCTGGACTATAGTCTAAAATATAGACTAAAACATAGTCTAAACTATAGACTAAAACATAGTTTAAACTATAGACTAAACTATAGTTTAAACTATAGACTAAACTATAGTTTAAACTATAGACTAAACTATAGTTTAAACTATAGACTAAACTATAGTTTAAACTATAGACTAAACTATATTCTGGACTATAGACTAAACTATAGTCTGGACTATAGACTAAACTATAGTCTGGACTATAGACTAAACTATAGTCTGGACTATAGACTAAACTATAGTCTGGACTGTAGACTAAACTATGGTCCGGATTATACACTCAACTATATTCTGGACTATAGACTAAACTATATTCTGGACTATAGACTAAACTATAGTCCGGGCTATAGACTAAACTATAGTCTGGACTATAGACTAAACTATAGTCTGGACTATAGACTAAACTATAGTCTGGACTTTAGACTAAACTATAGTCTGGACTTTAGACTAAACTATGGTCCGGACTATACACTATGTTATAGTCTAGACTGTAGACTATAGTCTGGACTATAGACTAAACCATAGTGTAGACTAAACTATAAATTGAACTTTAGACAAAACTATAGCCTAAACCATAGTCTGGACAATTGACTAAACTAATGTTTGGATTATAAACTAAACTATAGTCTGGACTATATTCTAAACAAAACTCTGGACTATAGACTAAACTAAAGTCTGGACTATAGACTAAACTAAAGTCTGGACTATAGACTAAACTATAGTCTGGACTATAGACTAAACTATAGTCTGGACTATAGACTAAACTATAGTCTGGACTATAGACTAAACTATAGTCTGGACTATAGACAATGCTATAGTAGGGGCTATAGACAATGATATAGTCTGGACTATAGACATTGCTATAGTCTAGACTATAGACATTGCTATAGTCTGAACTATAAACATTGCTATAGTCTGAACTATAGACTAAACTATAGTCTGGACTATAGACTAAACTATAGTCTGGACCTTAGACTATACTATAGTCTGAACTATAGACTAAACTATATATAGTTTCAACTGTAGACAATACTATAAGTGTGTAGACATAACAAATATTATTTAAAAACCCTCCCCTTAGTTAAAAAAAACGCCCCTTAATTTGGTACCACTTAATCATCTCTATTGCTATAAATTGCCTACGTCTGGTCTGCTGGTTTATTATGTGTAGTTATTGTTGTTTTCTGTTAGTATATTTGCAATTTTTGTTTATCACAAGTTATCAGCATAAAAACCAGCAACAACGTCAAAGAAAAAAACCCACAAAAAGAAATCAAGAATATGTTCCAACAAAATTTACCATAAATCCACCAAGTTTCTCAACAAACCAAACTATTCGCAGCAATTGCATTGAGAAAGAGAGAGAGAGAGAGAAAATAAAACAAAAGTTGGAAATAAGCCGGTCTCCTGTAAGGGTACTTAAAGCGGTCATAAATGATACTAATTGTGTCTGCAAGTATGGATAGCAATAACCTTTTAATGTTTTGCAAATAATGTTCCAAAATATAGGCAGGTAAAAATAGAAGTATGTATGTACTGAGTAACTGAACATTTATGCTCAAAAGAAATTTTCTATAATTAGATATTTGTTGCAAATAAATTGCGGCCAAAACCGTGGACTTTTTTCTTCAATTTTCCATTTAAACAAAAATAAACAGTGGTCAACAGAAATCTGGAAAAGTTGGGTTTTAAGAGTAATTTTTATGATCTCTAAAAGAGTTTTTGTTTTTAAAGAGTAATTTATTTTTGTAAGCCTTAACATAGGCAATAGATTTGTGTTCAATTTGTTAAGTAGACTTGCACAGTGTTTATCAAAAGTTTTAAAAACGAATTTGTAAAAATGTAAAATGTAAGAAGAGCAACAAAGTTGTTTTTTTTTTCAAAAATGTAATAAAATTTTTATTGTTTAGGGAGTTGAATAATTACATTTAAACAATTTGTTAAGAATTTTATAATAAACCATTATATGTTAAATTGAAACCCTAACCAAAAATGAGATATTAAGAAAAGTAAAGTATGTCATTTATAAAAATCGATACAAAAGCAAATAAAAATATTAAAATAAACAGCAAATAAACAAATAATAACTGGAACTTTGGGGGGTTTAATCACCTTCTATAAATGCTTAAACAAAATACTATTTGAATAAGACAATTACTCATAACAGGTTTAATAACATGATATTTTTGCAATATTTAAATTGAAATGCGATATTGGACTGAGGGGTTAAACCCGTAATTCGATTCGAAAGGAAACGGTTTTTAATGGGAAATTTTGAAATTTAAATAAAACTTTCAGTGTTTGAATATCTAAATTGATCAAAAATATCATGAAATTTTACAATTTTTCTGTAATTTAATAGGAGAGTTAAAAATGTATGATTTTGTCAATGTTCGAAAATTTCGAAATTAATTTTGAATTTTCGAAAATCATTAAAAATGCACAAAATTGAAATATAAATACAAATTTCATCTTGAATTTAATTAAAAAGCACTTTTTAGCAATATTTTCTGATTTTCGAAATATGTATTCGAAATTAAGTTCGAATTTTCGAACATCTTTAAAAAAGCACAAAATTGAAACATAAACATAAATTTCAACTTGATTTTAAATAAAAATCTAATTTTAGCTATATTTTCCAAGTTCGAAATTAAGTTCGAATTTTCGAACATTGCTAAAATTGCAGAAAATTGCAAAATTCAAACAAATTTCTTCGCAAATTTAATTAAAAATCACTTTTTAGCAAAATTTTCCAAGTTCGAAAATTTTGAAATTAAGTTCGAATTTTCGAACATCACTAGAATTAACAAAAATTTTAAAATTCAAACAAATTTCATTGCAAATACTAATAAAAATCACATTTTAGCATTAATTACGAAGTTCGAAAATTTCGAAATTAAGTTCGAATTTTCCAACATTGCTAAAATTGCAGAAAATTGTAAAATTCAAACAAATTTCTTCGCAAATTTAATTAAAAATCACTTTTTAGCTAAATTTTCCAAGTTCGAAAATTTTGAAATTAAGTTCGAATTTTCGGACATCACTAGAATTAACAAAAATTTTAAAATTCAAACAAATTTCATTGCAAATACTAATAAAAATCACATTTTAGCATTAATTGCGAAGTTCGAAAATTTCGAAATTAAGTTCGAATTGAAATTGAATTGTAAAATTCAAACAAATTTCATTGCAAATACAAATAAAAATCACATTTTAGCATTAATTACGAAGTTAGAAAATTTCGAAATTGATTTCGAATTTTCGAACATTGCTAAAATTGCAGAAAATTGTAAAATTTAAACAAATTTCATTGCAAATACAAATAAAAATCACATTTTAGCATTAAATACGAAGTTCGAAAATTTCGAAATTAAGTTCGAATTTTCGAATGTTGCTAAAATTGCAGAAAATTCAAAAATTCATAGAAAAATATTAATATTTAAACAGATTTTACCTCAAATTTTAATAAAAATAACTCTTTGGCCATATTTTCTATGTTCGAAAAATTCGAAATTAAGTTCGAAAAGCTCGAACATTGCCAAAATTGCTCAAAATTTTAAACTTAAGCAAAATTTACACTTATATAAAGTTAAATCTTAAAATTTAACAAAATTTTCAATGTTCGAAAATGTAAAATTTCGAAAAAATCTTAAAAATTCGAAAATTTTTCTAAAATTTAAAGAAAAAGTAACAAAAATTTAGATTTTCTATTGTAATTTATAAAGTAGAAGAGGAAATTAGTGATTTTAGCTAAGTCCGAAAAATTCGAAATTAAGTTCCAATTTTCAAATATCATGGAAAAATGCCGCAAATTTAAAAATACAAAGAAATTAGTCATTGAAAACTCACTTTTAAGTTAAATGTTAAAGTTCGAATGTGAAAATTTTAATGAAAATCTTTTAATTTCCAAAAAATGTATAAGTTATCCTGGAATTTCTGAAAATTTAAAAGGAAATATTCAAAATTAATAGAATATTCATTCAATCATTGCTTATTCCTTAACAAATTGTTCAAAATTCATTCAAACTTATCAATCTATTCCTTTTCTTTTGATGACGTGTTTGAAATCTGGGTTAATAAACAGCCATCATCATCACATGTCATGACAATGTGAGCTGCGAAATGTGACTTAAAACAGCAGATTGGAAAGTTTATTGCTTGGTACAATGTACCATAATGATAATGCCTTTAGCTGTGCTGTTATTGTTTGAGCACAAAGTTGATAAGCTTCAAGTCTGGCTGGAATTTTCATAAAATTATTAAATGAATTTTTTTATCATTATAATTATCCATGCGTTTATACTTTGTAAAACAGAAGTTTTAAAAACACAAAGTCTGTATGAATCTGTTATCTTGGAAAGTTTTAAATTCCTTTATCATGCTTTAAAAACGCATGAAATTTGAGAACTTTTAATGTTCATATTAATGCAAACTATGAAATTCTTATTTGCTTTTATCGCTCTTTTTTAAAAAAAAAAGCATATAATTTCAATATTTCAAGGGTATCAAGAAATATTGTTAAAATTTACATGCAGACTGTTAGAATCAACTATAGTTTTATGGCAAATTCATTTAGATTTCATTTCGCATTTAAATTGTTTATAAGTTTATTATTATTGTTTTGTTTCATATTTTTGTCTTATCAATGCAATGGCGTTGTAGTTTGTATTTAATCATCTATTTTTGCGTTCTACGTGAGTCTACATACACTATTAAAATGGGTCATTATACTTTCTGTTATGCTCGAAATGAAAAAACAATTCCTGCTATTATTAACATTTATTTGTTATTTCCTTATCATTGTTTTGTTTTAATTATAAATCAATTGATTACAAAGATATTAACACAATTTTAAAACTTTTTTTAAAATATTTTTAAGAAAACGAACTAAAATCTCGTGAACATGAATAAATTTTAAGAAAACTTTTTAAAATCTCTATAAAATCCTTAAATTTTATAAAATTTTGAAGTAATTCCGAAAGAAAAACTGATTTTCGAAATGTTCGAAAATTTGGAAATTAATTTCGAATTTTCGAACATCACTAAAAATGCACAAAATTGTGAAAAAATATAAAATTTCATCAAATTTTTGTGAAAAAATAAATAAAAATCACTTTTCAGCAAAATTTTACGAAGTTCGAAAATTTCGAAATTAAGTTCGAATTTTCAAAAATCGCTAAAAATGCACAAAATTGTGGAAAAATTTAAAAATTCAAACAAAATTCTGCGTAAAATTTAATAGAAATCACTTTTTAGCAATATTTCGATAATTTTCGAAATTAAGTTTGAATTTTCGAACATCATTAAAATTGCAAAAAAATACAAAATTCAAATAAATTCCAACTTTAACTTAAATAAAAATCAAATTGTAGCCATATTTTCGAAGTTTGAAAATTTCGAAATTAAGTTCGAATTTTCGAACAACACTAAAAATGCAGAAAATTGCAAAATTCTAATAAATTTCAACTATATGTAAATGAAATAAAAATCACTTTTTAGCCATAATTTTGAAGATCGAAAATTTCGAAATTAAGTTCCAATTTTCGAACATCACTAAAATTGCAGAAAATTATAAAATTCAAATAAATTTCATTGCAAATTTAAATAAAAATCACTTTTTAGCCATATTTTCGAAGTTTGAAAATTTCGAAATTAAGTTCGAATTTTCAAACAACGCTAAAAATGCAGAAAATTGCAAAATTCTAATAAATTTCAACTCTAAATGAAATAAAAATCACTTTTTTAGCCATATTTTTGAAGATGGAAAATTTCGAAATTAAATTCGAATTTTCGAACATCACTAAAATTGCAGAAAATTGTAAAATTCAAACAAATTTCATTGCAAATTGAAATAAAAATAAATTTTTAGGAAAATTTTAATGTTCGAAAATTTTCGAAATTAAGTTCGAATTTTCGAACATCACTAAAATTGAAGAAAATTAAAAAATTCAAACAAATTTCAATTCTAACATAAATAAAAATCACTTTTTAGCCATATTTTTGAAGTTCGAATATTTCGAAATTAAGTTCGAATTTTCGAACATCGCTAATATTGCAGAAAATTCAAAAATTCAAACTAATTTTAACTCTAACTTAAATAAAAATCTCATTTTAGCATTATTTTCCAAGTTCGAAAATTTCGAAATTAAGTTCGAATTTTCAAATATCACGGAAAAATGCAGCAAAATTTAGAAAAACTAACAAATTGCGACACAAATTTTTTAAAATCTCACTTTTAACTAATAATTTGCAAGTACGAATAATTAAATTTTTATAAAAATCACAAAAACTTTTGATATTTTAAAAAATTTTAAAAATTGTGTAAAATTTATAAAGTAGAAGAGGAATATATTTAGTTAAGTTCGAAAAATTCGGCTTTAAAAAGTTGTGTAAAATTTGTTTGAAATCCTTAGTTCTTTGTGAAGGTTTTTGTTTTTGTTCTTAAATTTCTATCAATTTATAAAGTTTGTAATTTGAGTTAATTTATGACTAAACATTGTTTAAACAAATAATTATAAAGTAATTTTAAAGTGAATGATAAGCCATTAATAAAATGACTAATAACTATGTTTTTGTTTGTTTATTGCCCCTAAACAAAGAATGTTTTTGTAGAATTGCATTTTTTTTAATAACTAAAGCAAATGTTTTGTTTAAACAACAAACAATAACAACAACTTAAACTAAATGAATTGTTTAAAAAAACCCCCTCGTTGTACTAGGCATGTTTCATTTTGCGTGTCTTTAAATCAATTTTAACTTACCTTATAGGTATGCCATTCTTCTTTGGAAAGATCTGTCAAAGAAACAGCCTGAGCTAAGGCTACAAAAGCCAATAATAAGGCTAATACTGTACGCATTTTGGTTGCTGTTAAAGTTGAGAATACCTCAGGGTAATGTAGATGTTAAGAGGTGAGGTTTTTTTAAATGCTAAAAGAAAAATAAAACAGTAAATTTAATAAAATGATGAAATTTTTAAACTAAAAGCTTTTAGTTTCCTAAAAAAAAACAATTTTGTATCTTTTTTTAATTGCTTTGTTACCAATTATTTATAGAAACTAAAAAATAACTTTTTTAACATTCATTCAATCATATTGAAGTCATTCAATAGAACACTTAGCTGTCAGCTGAGTGTTTAACGTAAATTCTATAGCAATTAAGTTAAAGTTTGTTTTTACGAGAGCTTTTTTAATTTCACACTAGTTAACTAAATAATAAATAAATATCTATTTTAATACAAAAGTTAGAGTAAAGCTTTTAATTTGTACTTTACAAAATGTTACTCTTTTTTAACATTGAAACGTTTTAACAAAAGCTGTTTGCAAAAAACAGGTTTGGAATTTTAATTAAAAATAAACTGGGAATTTGTTTAAAATAAAATATTTAAAAAAATGTAAACAACACCAAAAGTTTTAAAAAAAGTTATTAGGCCTAAGAAATATTGTTTTAAAGGGAGTTTTCAATACATTTTTATCTATAAATCACTTTTTAATAGAAACAAGGGGAAGACAAACTAAATATAATTAATTTTGTTTAACTTGAGATAAAGGGAAAGTATTTGTTATTTGTTTACAATTGATAGACGAAACTTATTAAAAACAAAAAAACTGGTTTGTTTAAAATAAAATTTGCAAAGTCCCCCTTTCTTTTGTATTATGTTATTTTATTTGTTGTTATCTTTATTATCGGCTAAAGTCGATTTTATCGTCTCTTTTCTTTACACATATTAAAACAAAAAGAACACACACTTTTATAGATCTAGTTCAGTTCTGCCTCCGTTCTTGTTCATTTAGTAGTTTATTTCCAGTTCAGTTCTTTTTCAATTCTTGTTCAGTTCTAGTTCTACTGGAGTTCAGTTCCTGTTCTTCTTCAGTAACAGTTAAGTTCTAGTTCAGTTGTGGTGATGTTACACTTCACATCTAATTCAGTTCTACATCTGCTCTAGTTCAGTTGCAGTGATGTTCTACTTCATTTCTAATTCAGTTCTAGATCAGCTCTAGTTCAGTTCTAATTCAGTTCTAGTTCAATTCTTCTGCTCAGGTTTAGTTCTAGTTCAGTTCTAGTCTAGTGAAGTTCTACATATTTCAGTTCTGTGAAGTTCTATTTCTGTTTTAGTTTTAGTTCAGATCTAGTTCAATTCTAGTTCAGTTCTAGTTCAATTCTAGTTCAGTTCTCATTCAGTTCTAGTTCAGTTCTACTTCAGTACTGGTTCAGTTCTAGTTCAGTTCTCATTCAGTTCTATTTCAATTCTACTTCAGTACTGGTTCAGTTCTAATTCAGTTCTAGTTAAGTTCTCATTCAGTTCTAGTTCTGTTCTAGTTCAGTTCTAGTTCAGTTCTATTTCAGTTCTATTTCAGTTCTATTTCAGTTCTATTTCAGTTCTAGTTCAGTTCTGGTTAAGTTCTCATTCTGTTCTAGTTCAGTTCTAGTTCAGTTCTAGTTCAGTTCTAGTTCAGTTCTAGTTCAGTTCTAGTTCAGTTCTAGTTCAGTTCTAGTTCAGTTCTAGTTCAGTTCTAGTTCAGTTCTAGTTCAGTTCTAGTTTTGTTCTAGTTCAGTTCTAGTTAAGTTCTCATTCAGTTCTAGTTCAGTTCTAATTCAATTATAGTTCTGTTCTAGTTCAATTCTAGTTCAGTTCTTGTTCAGTTCTAGTTCAGTTCTAGTTCAGTTCTAGTTCAGTTCTAGTTCAGTTCTAGTTCAGTTCTAGTTCAGTTCTAGTTCAGTTCTAGTTCAGTTCTAGTTCAGTTCTAGTTCAGTTCTAGTTCAGTTCTAGTTCAGTTCTAGTTCAGTTCTAGTTCAGTTCTAGTTCAGTTCTAGTTCAGTTCTAGTTCAGTTCTAGTTCAGTTCTAGTTCAGTTCTAGTTCAGTTCTAGTTCAGTTCTAGTTCAGTTCTAGTTCAGTTCTAGTTCAGTTCTAATTCAATTATAGTTCTGTTCTAGTTCAATTCTAGTTCAGTTCTTGTTCAGTTCTAGTTCAGTTCTAGTTCAGTTCTAGTTCAGTTCTAGTTCAGTTCTAGTTCAGTTCTAGTTCAGTTCTAGTTCAGTTCTAGTTCAGTTCTAGTTCAGTTCTAGTTCAGTTCTAGTTCAGTTCTAGTTCAGTTCTAGTTCAGTTCTAGTTCAGTTCTAGTTCAGTTCTAGTTCAGTACTAGTTCAGTTCTTGATTAGTTCTAGTTCAGTTCTTGTTCAATTATAATTCAGTTCTATTTCAGTTCTAATTAAGATCTAGTTAAATTATAGTTTAGTTCTGTTTCAGTTCTAGTTCTATTCTAACTCAGTTCTAGTTCTTTTCTAGTTCTTGGTCAGATATAGTTCGGTTCTAGTTCAGTTCTATATCAATTCTAGTTTAGTTTCTAGTTTATTTCTACTTCTCTTCTGTTTTAGTTCTAGTTTATTTCTACTTCACTTCTGTTTCAGTTCTAGTTCATTTCTACTTCACTTCTGTTTCAGTTTAAGTTCAGTTCTAGTTTAGTTCTAATTCGGTTCTACTTCAGTTCTAATTCAGTTCTAGTTTAAACAAAACAAAATCTTCCAACTGAAAAAAACAGTAATTTTAAAAACCAATTTAAATCTAAACAAAAATACAATGAATTTCTCCAATTTTCATTAAAATTTCCAGGTAAAATTGAGAAACTATTATAAAAAAAAACCTAGATGAGTTAAAAGATCCAAATTGTGATAAAAAATTACAAACACACGTATACGCCCCCTTTTGCTGATAAGCCTATAACATTCTAAATTTTCTATAATACGTGGCTAGTTAATTTTATCCTGTACTGTACATTTTTTGACAATTTCCTGGCAACTCTTGTGTATTTTCTAACGGGATTCTAAGAAAAAAGAAGCAACTAGTCAATAGAAAAAAAACAAAAGCAAGGTACAGTTAATAAAGAAAAATAAATAATTTTAATAAATAATTAAAATAATAAATTTTTCTATAACATAAACCGAAAACAAAACACTTTTACTAAAACGCAATTAAATAAACAAAAGGTTTATGCAAACGCAACCGTAAATACTCATCTAGTCTAAACAATCTAACAGAAATCAAATACCGCTTCAACAATAATTGCCTTGTCATTTTTTTTTTAAATCTTTATGTTTATTTTAAATGAGTTCCTTTATTCTATAAATATATGACGCAATATAAAATTTCTTTTTAAAAACTTTACTTTTTCAATAAAATAACCAATAGCAGGAGATGGAACCACAACCACTTACCAATTTAATTAGTCTTTCTTATTTCTTTGTTGTTTTTCTATCGGCTATATATTATACACAATAAATTTATTTACTTTTTATTAATAATTATTTTATTTTATAACTAATTGACCACCAACTTGTTTAAAATACAATTTGTTAATAAACAACGAAATTGCATGAACAATGCAAGAAACTTCGGCTTTTTTTTCTTAACAAATAACAGGGTTGGATTATTGCGTAGCGTTTTGTTTATGTTTATAAAGTACTTTTTCTTATCAACATAATTCATTTTACCCCCACAACAGGTATGGGAAATTGACAATGAAATATACGCAGACTAATCAAAAAACCAGTCTATATACTATATTAGTCAATAGACTAGTGCATTGATTATTCAATAGACTAGTCAACTGACTTGTTTATAGACCAGTCTATAGTGCAGTTAATGGATTAGTTCATCGATTAGTCAATAGACTAGTTAATGACCAGTCTATAGAGTAGTTCATGGATTAGTCAGTAGACTAGTCCATAGACTAATCAACAAATTAGTACATAAAGTAGTTAATAGAATAGTTCAAAGGCTAAACCACAGACTAGTCAATTGATTGGTCCATAGAATATTCAGTAGACTAGTCGATGGACAAGACTATATAGTTGATTAGTCGATAGTCTAGTCTATCCACTAGTCAGCAGAATAATTTATAGACTAGTCAGTAGACAATAGGGATGCCAAACGGGACTGGCTTTTACAAATCCCGGGATTCGGGATTTTGAAAATTGCAATCCCGGGATATTTCGGGATCCCGGGATTTTTCGGGATCCCGGGATTTTTCGGTATTTCGGGATTTTACGGGATTTCGGGATTACATGAATTTAATTATTTTATATATGAAAATCTTTAAATCATCATATTTGTAAAGAAAATTGTTTAATTTTGTGGAAATTTAACAGACAGAAGATATATTTAAATTAAAACAATCCAATTAATTCCAATTTTTAAATAAAAACTTTCAGAATTGAATAATTTCTGAAACTTTTTAAATACATACTTACTTCCTAAATAAAAATAAATATCAAGTTCCGAAATTTGACATAAGCACTTTTTAAAACCTCATACTGTTCCATGTGAACTAATAATTATAACAGATACCAATTCAATTAATCGAACATCAATTTAGAACCTATTCTTTGAAAAATATTTGGAATTTTACTCAAAATACATATTAGTTTTGGAACATATTATTATATTCGTAGTATTAATTTAAAATTTTAGGTGCATTCAGAACAAGGTAATTTACCTTTACCGGTATCATTCAGATTTGTAGAAAGTTAGAAATGTAAAATCCTCTAGTATTGAAAAATAAAGTTTGTATTCGACTGTGCCGAAATTAAATACCCACCATCAAAATATTGTAATGTATTGATATTAATATCAGCATCAATGTGATTTTCAGAGGAGGTCCAATTAGGTTTTTTTGTGTCAATTTTGTTCCAAATTTGCAGCCCAAATAGAATGAGTCTTCTAACTCGTGTTTTCAGCTTACAGACACAGAATGTGTATACTTTTTGGGTCGGTCTACGACCAACATTGCAATGTGCTAACAAGTAAAAAGTTATAGTTGGGCGAAGCCTACCATACCCTACACCAGTTATAAAAATAAAATGTGATTTATTGTTCATAATAAAGCATATAAGTTGAATTGTACCTTGCCTCAGATATAATTTAGCTATTTTTGTTGAATAAAATTGTGTACATTTAAGTCATATTTCGAAGGAGGCTTTGCATAGGGGCTAGGGTCAAATGAGGCCGCATCATCAAAAAATACATCAGGGTCATGAAGGCTAGTATAGAACTTGGTTTTGCAGCTTTTTGTCGAGTTACGAGTATATTGAACATAATTATGAACTTAAAAACCCTATTTGGGGGGTTCAGTTGTATGGGGGCTAGGTCAAATATTGGACCGATGTTATCCATTTTCAATAGGATCCGTCTCTAGTACAATAGAAGATCATGCAAAATTTCATTGAATTATCTTCAAAATTGCTGTAGTTTGATTACAAGGTTTACACGGACGGACGGACAGACGGACGGACATAGCTAAATCGACTCAGAAAATGATTCTGAGCCGATTGGTATACTTTAAGGTATAGGACCAATATTATTGTGTGTAACAAACATCAGCACAAACCCAATATACCCTCCCCACTAAAGTGGTGTAAGGTATAAAAACGAAGTGAATAAATAAATTTATATGTGCTATGTGTATGGACTCATACCACTTTAAAAAATAAAAGGTTCAAATATGTATAAAATTAGCTCTGCGGAATTTTGTTTTGCATGAGTCAAAAATAAAATAAGATCGTAATTTTCAAATTAATGAAAATTATGGCTCAAAAAAAGAAAATAAAAACAGTTTTTTGAAACAAATCCTAATCCCGAAAAAATCCCGGGATTTATTTTCCAAATCCCGGGATTCGGGATTTGCCAATCCCGAAAAATCCCGGGATTTTCGGGATCGGGATTTCGGGATTGGCATCCCTAGTAGACATGTCTTAATAAGTTCATTGACTAGTCTGTAGACTAGTAAATAGTCTTATATTTAGACTAGACCACTGTTACGATTTTTGTTCAACAATAATTATCAAAACATTTTTACAAATTTAACTCCAAATAAATATAAACATTTTCAAACACTATGGATTGGTATACTTCCCCATGTAACTCGCATGCTAGATATTTTATTTTTCTTTTACATCTTATTTTAGTTCTCACGCTTTTTATATACATATGTGCGTAAGATTATGTATCAAATCATACACATTACTGAATATCAATCTCATTTTTTTTGCAGAAATACTTTTGTCTTTTTTCCACAAACGTAAATCCAATTGCATTTTTTTTTATCATTAATGTCTCATTGGAAATTAATTGCGCACTTATTAAATTCTTTAATTACGCACTTTACTTATGATCATCTTACTTGGTAACATTCGATTTATTCTCGAATTAAAAGTTGATATAGTAAGACGTGTTTTTAAAATCTATAATGATTAAAGTGTGACAAAGTTAAAAATTTTTCCATGTGGAGTTTTGACAATTATATAATATTTTATAATAATTTAATCTATATCCACATATATCCCGATCTCAAAAGACAAATTTATACCAAATTTCATAAATTGGAGATTTTCCTCCAAAATCCAAATACATATCACAAAAGGACCACGTGTGAGTCCACCTAACTAAGGTGAAATTCCATACAATTCCTAATAGCAACATATTAAACCTCCAAGTAAATAATATTTTGACTATTGGTATCACAGTGACAGAGTTTACTCCTTAACATCATATTGATACCTCATGATCCACGTGGCCAATAATATTAACCAACATTAAGTCAGGAACTACACAATTCCGGGAGAAAACCAATGCCTTCAATTTATTAAATACTAAATATTACTATTAATGGAAATCACATGCTGAATAGTCCAAAATTACTCATAAATTTATCATAAAAGGAAAAACTTAACCTAAATTCCTAGAATTGAATATTTAACTTCAATTTGCAAAGAAAATCACATTGTTAATCCAAAAAAATTAATCTTAAATTGTCTAGAAAATTTAATTGAATTACATTAACAATTATTACACCTAGAAATTTCCTAAAAACAGAAAAAGTTCCTAAAAATCTAAATTGGCCTAAATATGTACATTAAAATACCTTAAATCTATACTGCTCTTCAAATTTGTTAAAAGTTATTAAAACACTTACTAATTATATTGCACATTCAAATATTTCTAAAAACCTAATCTAAATTGCATCTAAATTTATATAAAAATTACTAAAACTCTTCTTAAAATCTATTAAAACTACTTAAAATTAACATAATGTCTTTAAATTAAACATTGTTGCAAATTTCTTGAACTTATAGTAATTCTTAACATTTATATCCAATTTATATTATAAGTATTTTTTTTCTAAAAACTCTTGTTAAAATTTATCAATTAAACTAAATTTAAATCGAATGTAAAATTATAGATTATAATTATTATACTTGAATTTAGAAACCAAATTATAAATTAATTTAACCGTATTAAAGCGTTAATCTAAATTATATTTCCTATTAATCTAAATTCAAAAGCATAAATGTAAATATTTAATTTTAATTTTCATACTTTGATACCATGGAAAAAAGTGTTAAATGGAATCTACTAACATTTTTTCATTAGTGTATTAAAATATCTTTTGCTTATTTTTATCGTACTCTATTTTTTTTGTCACTTTAATTATTTTAATTCATGTTTATTTTTCATTCATAATCTCAAAATCATTGTAATGTATTTTTAAATATTAATAACAACAACAACTTCATCGTGTACTCCTGATTGCTGGGCCCAACATCAAAGAGACAACATGAATTGGAACATCATTACTAAATGATTTTGTGAGTAACAAGTAAAAGAATTATTATTTAAGAGTATCAATTACTTATTATATTTTATCTGTCCGTCGGTCCGTTTCAACTTTGTCCCCATGCGTATTGATTAGTAATTTTAATTTCTTTCCATTTCTTTATTACTTCTGATCATTTTCTCTTTGAGTAATGATTTTACATTCTTTCATACATATTTATGGTTGCGTAGAATATCATTATTATATATATTTTTTTTGCTTTACTTTACTTTTTTTTCAATAAATTAAATATGTTGAATTGCGTAAAATGAATCATCATTAACATTTTCTTTTTTAAATGGGAAGGATAGCCAAAACAAATTGTAAAAATATGTAAGTAAAAGTCATGTTTTATTAGGGACAGAATTAAAATTAAGGGTAATCTTTCTGTCAAGGTGTTTACAAATTGGGTGGGAGAATTGTACCCTACATGACATCTCATCTCGTCATGGTTCAGTTTGTTCTTTTCAAATATTTGTTATTCTTTTGCTAAGTATTTAGACTTATTCAAGATTTTTGCATACTCTGTGGTATTTTTAAGGCATGACATGAGTATGTTATATGCTTACGCTTTCGGGATATGGGTTAAGAGTTACTTCTACCAAATAGCTAGCAGGGAACATCATCTTCATGCCACTTAACCACTATTGTCCATTTCGGTTAAAAAAATGTAAAAGCCAACAATTTTTATTATTAACAAATACTCGCCGAGCGTAACATATATGGCGCCCAACGAAAAGGCCCTCGATAAGGCCCAACGTAAAGCTTAGATAAGCTCAACGTAAAGGCCAATTTAAGGGTACTGTAGAAAATAATCTAATCAAAAATAGCTATATTAATATATTTCTCTTAGATCTAGCAAGAGACAATAAGACAATTTGAAAGTGAACACATCAAAATAAATAGATTAAATCAGGTTAAACAGATTATTTACATTTACAATAACAACACCTTTTATATACATTATATCTTTAGAAGTCTTAGCATTCTTATGAACACAATAGTTCTGAATCTAAATGCGCTATGGGAAGTGCATATAAAATATGTATCTTTAACCTATTTTAAATCTTGTTTTCCATTTAAGAGTCCTAATTCTGAATCATTAATTAAGTTCAGTCTAAGTTGCATTAAATGAAGACAAGAACTATGTGTTATTAATTTCTTTCAAGTCCATTATTGAGATTATAATAAAAATTTCTTGATGTTGTAGATAGAAATTTCTGATACATTTTAATATTTTGTATATATATAAAAAGGAAGTAGTCCGATATTTTTTAATATAAATACGAAGCACTTCTGATTTATTTTAAACATGACTTATATTTGCAAAAATTTTACATTTGTTAAGGTATATTCTTCCCAGAATTAACATAAAATTGATCTTTGAATACTTTTACATATCGTTTTTTGCCTGCTTTTCTTATTTACAGAATAAAATCATATCGCTTATTTTAGGAATATAAATAGATTTAGACAAAAGTTTTCCATTTTATTAGATTTTCGTCAAGTAATTTTAGTTTCTGAGATTATTGTTAGATTTTTTTTGATTTGCTATGGAAACCAGAAATTCTTCAAGAGGTAATAGAAATAGTTCATTTGGACAAGGTCGAGGTTCTTCTGCTACAAGAAATAATGTATCTGCAGAATTACAGTCTAGTACAAGTAATCCGAAACCCAGAGTAGTTCATTCTCCAGCAAATAGACAACCACCTACACAACAGATTCATAGGCCACAAGTTCAAATAGCTTACCGTCATCGACATTATTTCAGGACATACAACTTCGTAGTAATCAAAACTCCGCTTCAGAACCACACGTTAACATTTCTTGTAGTGAAAGAGCTCCCGTAGAACCAACAATGAATCCGGTTAATGAACAGTTTTCTCTTCCGAGCAATAACGCTCCTTTAGTCCCGAATAATTCCGCATCTTCACTTGACTCATTAATTGCCTTAATGCAGCAAACAATGAGAAATACTCAAGAGGAATTTAGGAAAGAGTTAACGTCAATAAGAGCTAGTATAGCTCAAATTGGTAGTGTTCCTACATCAAATGTCAACAGACAACCAGAGTTTTTCACAAATTTACGGAGTCAAATACTCCTGTTTCCAATAGTAATCGTCCTTCGGATAACCAGAGCAGATATTCTGCTAATGGTGAAACTAACATAAAACTTGAGAAGTGGAAGATAACTTATAATGGATCTGGATCTGTTTCAGACTTTTTGTTTAAAGTGGAAACACTTTGTGCCAGATCCAGATGCCCTGATGACCATCTCCTATCGAACTTTCATGTTCTGTTGGAGGGCAAAGCAGAGGAGTGGTATTGGCTTTTTACAAAGCAAAATAGAAATGTAACTTATCCACTTTTAAGACAAGCCCTTACCAAAGAGTTCGGTCATTTGGAATCAGACCATGATGTGTTATTAAAGATTTCGTTGCGTAAACAACAATTTAAGGAAAGCTATGACGATTTCCATTCGGTTATAGTTTCCATGAATTTGCGTTTGCAGAATCCATTACCAGATGTAACTTTAATTGAGATAATGAAAAGAAACATAAACTCAAATCTTAGATTTTTACTATTTAACACAGAAACGCAGAATCTGAATGAGTTTAGAGACACTGCTCGCAAAGCTGAGAAAGTTATTAGGGAGACTAAGTTTCAAAACCCAAATACAGCGAATTCTCGAAATGTTAACGAAATAAATCTTCCGCTCTCTGATGAAGAGGACTCGGAAGGCACAGATCCACAAATTGATGCGATTCAAGTTTCTAATAGAAGAATTAGATATGATTATTCTAACATAAAGTGTTGGAATTGCATGTCACTTGGCCACTCATATATTTATTGTACCAAGAAATTAAACAACCCTTTTGCTTTAAATGTGGTTACAAAGGTGTATTTACACCTAATTGTCCAAATAAGCACAATTTGCAGGGAAATCGCAAAGTGGGCGAACTGGCGACCGGGGACACTCGTCCACCCCCTCATACCCCGAGTTCGACTTAAGCTCCAATAGGAGTAGTAATTTAAATCTCCCTGATATTTCTAAAACCTTACTTGCTAATTCAAAAACAAACTTAATTTCAACAAATACTATTTCTACACAAACTAAAACGTCTCAAAGGTCTTTTTGTAGTGATAATTTGCCCTTTATTCCCTTAAATAAAACTCTTCTTAATAAACCAAGCCTTAAGATAATGAAATGTAGAATACGCTATAAAAAGCGTCGGTATTTTCGTAAAATGTTAGAGTCATCAATAATTCACGGCTCCGATGATAGGCCTTTTGCCAGGGTTAGAATACTAGACGAAACATTAGTTGGTCTTTTAGACTCTGGTGCCAACGTCTCAGTATTGGGAAAAGATTGCTTATCATTTTTGAAAAGAAATAACATTTCATATAGAAAACTAGATTCTACACTTCGCACTGCCAATGGTGCCAGGCAAAATGTTCTCGGTTTTTGTAAATTGCCAGTTATTTTTAAGGGTGTCCAGAAAGACATTTTATTCTATTTAGTACCAACATTAAGTCAAGAGGCATATTTTGGTGTCAATTTTTGGCGAGATTTCGCACTTGCCCCTGACATAATCCCTGTTTGTTCCACTAGTCCAAATATTTCAGAAGTTGCATGTGATTCAGAATCGAATGATAATTTTCACGACCTCACACCAGAACAGAAATTGATCTTAGAGAAAACAATATCAAAATTTCCATCATTTGAGGTTCTTGGCTTGGGTTGTACCGATTTGCTCGAACACCATATTGATACTGGTGACGCCACACCAATAAAATGTAAACATTACCCCTTGTCTCCACCTAGACAAGAAGAAGCGTACGCAGAAATCGAAAGATTACTCAATATGGGTGTTATCGAAGAATCAAACTCTCCCTGGTGTTCTCCTGCAGTTCTCGTAAGGAAACCAGGAAGATAAGACTCTGCATCGACTCTAGAAAGCTTAACGCTGTTACCAAGAAAGATTCCTACCCCTTACCCCACATTAATGGATTGCTCAGTAGGCTTAAAGACACTTTTTACATAAGCGGTATAGATTTAAAGGACGCATTTCTGCAAATTCGTCTGTCTGAGACCTCAAAAGAGAAAACTGCGTTTGTTATTCCCGGCAAGCCTTTGTATCATTACAAATATATGCCGTTTGGTCTATGTAATGGTCCACAGACAATGAGTCGTCTTATGGACAAGGTAATACCTTCACGGTTGCGGGAAAATGTTTTTATTTACCTGGACGACTTATTGGTCTGCAGCTCGGATTTTTCATCACATATTGAACTCTTATCTGAAGTGGCCTTGTGCCTTAAAAAGGCTAAACTAACCATAAACGTCTCCAAGAGCAAATTTTGTCAAAAACAAATTCGTTATTTGGGTTATATCGTAGGTGAAGGATGTCTTAAAGTAGACCCAGAAAAAGTTGACGCGATTAGGAACTTCCCATTACCAAAACGCCAAAACAACTAAGAAGATTTGTCGGAATGGCTAATTGGTATAGAAGTTTTATAAATAACTTTGCAGATATATCAGGTCCCCTGACTGATTGCTTAAAAAAGACTCAAAAACCTTTTAGCTTAACAGAAGCCGCAAAAACTTCATTTGAAAATCTAAAGCTAGCTCTTTCTACTGCCCCCGTCCTTGCACAACCAGACTTTAACAGGGAGTTTGTCATTCAGTGTGATGCGTCGAAAATAGGTGTTGGAGGTGTGCTATTCCAATGCGACGATCAGGGTAGGGAACATCCCATCGCGTATGTGTCCCAGAAATTGAATGGTGCACAAAGAATTATACGGTGACGGAGCTTGAATGCTTGGCGGCCATTGTGTGTGTGAATAGGTTTAGGGCTTATATTGAGGGGCTACCATTCCGTATAATTACGGACCATTCTTCCCTTAAGTGGCTAATGTCACAAAAAGACCTTAGCGGAAGATTGGCGCGTTGGAGCTTAAAGCTACAACGTTTTGATTTCAGGATTGAGCATAGGAAGGGAACCCTAAATACAGTGCCAGATTGTTTGTCGAGAATTGAGGTAGACGAGCTAGATTCTATATCCCCTTTTTGTGAAATCGAATTAACCTCTGCAGAATTTGATGATAGCGATTATCAAGATATTAAGAAAACCATTACGGAAAATAAAGAGTCTTTGCCTGATCTTCGTATATCAGATATGTTGTTTTAAAACGTGTACATTTTAGACATGGTGTTGAAAACGAAGAAGACACTCTTTGGCGAATATGGGTCCCAAAATCTCTCACTCAGAAAGTAATAGAATTAGCACATAATTCAGATTCCTCTTGCCATGGTGGTTTTGTCAAACCTTATCTAGGATTCGCAATAAGTACTTTTGGGCCATCGATGTCAAATGACATTAAGCAATATGTCAATAACTGTGACGTGTGTAAGAGCATTAAGTCCACAAACCAAGTTTCTAGGCCAACCATGGGCAATCAGTTTATCTCCAATAGACCATTCGAGAGATGGTATTGTGATTTTCTCGGCCCATATCCGTTTACCAAAGTCAAGAATTCGGTTATATTCATATGTGTAGACCATTTAACGAAATTCGTTTTTCTGAAACCTATGAAATCCGCAACTACCGCAAATGTTATTTTGTTTTTCAAACGGAAATGTTTCCTACATTTGGAGTGCCTAGGTACGTTCATAGTGACAATGGCAAGCAATTCGTGTCCAAAGATATGAGAGAGTTTTTTGAAATGTACGAGATTAATCATATAACCACAGGTTTTTACGCTCCCCATTCGAATGCGTCCGAACGTGTAAATCGTGAAATCGTAACGAAGATTAGGTGTTTTCTACAGGATCACAAGGACCATAGGGATTGGGACAGATATATCCCCCAAATTTTGAGCATATTACGTAGCGATTTCACACCTCGATTCAGTGTTCTCCATATTTTGCCGTATTCGGCCAAAATATGATCCAGCACGGATCCACCTATAAAATTTTGGATAAACTTGGTTGCATACCTGGCGAGGATTTCAATGTTATTGATCGATCTGATAAGCTAGCAAAACTTAGAGAAAGACTGCGTGAAAATTTAAATGTCTCACATACGAAGGCTATGAAAACCTACAATCTCAGAAGTAGGCACATCGAATTTGAAAAGGACGAAATCGTATTCAGAAAAAACCACTTATTAAGCGATATGTCCAAGCATATTAATAGAAAATTCTTGCCCAAGTTTATAAAATGTAGGATTAAGAGAAAAATTGGAAATAATCTGTACGATATTGAAGATATGAATGGTAAATATGTAGGGAAATATCACACATCGGATTTAAAGCGTTAATCTGTATTTGCCCGGCTTACGTGGGTCGTGCCACACGTTGTTTTAATTATTGTTAATAAAAATTGTTGTAATAAATTTCAAATATACAAATATGATCATTCTTAATCCCAATTACAGGAACAGGAAAAAGGAAAATTTTAATCTAAATTAAGAAAAATCGGATTCCTGTTCGTTTATCAAATTTATTTTCAAACGAAACAGTTTTGTTACGATTTTTGTTCAACAATAATTATCAAACATTTTACAAATTTAACTCCAAATAAATATAAACATTTTCAAACACTATGGATTGGTATACTTCCCCATGTAACTCGCATGCTAGATATTTTATTTTTCTTTACATCTTATTTTAGTTCTCACGCTTTTTATATACATATGTGCGTAAGATTATGTATCAAATCATACACATTACTGAATATCAATCTCATTTTTTTTGCAGAAATACTTTTGTCTTTTTTCCACAAACGTAAATCCAATTGCATTTTTTTTATCATTAATGTCTCATTGGAAATTAATTGCGCACTTATTAAATTCTTTAATTACGCACTTTACTTATGATCATCTTACTTGGTAACATTCGATTTATTCTCGAATTAAAAGTTGATATAGTAAGACGTGTTTTAAAATCTATAATGATTAAAGTGTGACAAAGTTAAAAATTTTTCCATGTGGAGTTTTGACAATTATATAATATTTTATAATAATTTAATCTATATCCACATATATCCCGATCTCAAAAGACAAATTTATACCAAATTTCATAAATTGGAGATTTTCCTCCAAAATCCAAATACATATCACAAAAGGACCACGTGTGAGTCCACCTAACTAAGGTGAAATTCCATACAATTCCTAATAGCAACATATTAAACCTCCAAGTAAATAATATTTTGACTATTGGTATCACAGTGACAGAGTTTACTCCTTAACATCAATATTGATACCTCATGATCCACGTGGCCAATAATATTAACCAACATTAAGTCAGGAACTACACAATTCCGGGAGAAAAACCAATGCCTTCAATTTATTAAATACTAAATATTACTATTAATGGAAATCACATGCTGAATAGTCCAAAATTACTCATAAATTTATCATAAAAGGAAAAACTTAACCTAAATTCCTAGAATTGAATATTTAACTTCAATTTGCAAAGAAAATCACATTGTTAATCCAAAAAAATTAATCTTAAATTGTCTAGAAAATTTAATTGAATTACATTAACAATTATTACACCTAGAAATTTCCTAAAAACAGAAAAAGTTCCTAAAAATCTAAATTGGCCTAAATATGTACATTAAAATACCTTAAATCTATACTGCTCTTCAAATTTGTTAAAAGTTATTAAAACACTTACTAATTATATTGCACATTCAAATATTTCTAAAAACCTAATCTAAATTGCATCTAAATTTATATAAAAATTACTAAAACTCTTCTTAAATCTATTAAAACTACTTAAAATTAACATAATGTCTTTAAATTAAACATTGTTGCAAATTTCTTGAACTTATAGTAATTCTTAACATTTATATCCAATTTATATTATAAGTATTTTTTTTCTAAAAACTCTTGTTAAAATTTATCAATTAAACTAAATTTAAATCGAATGTAAAATTATAGATTATAATTATTATACTTGAATTTAGAAACCAAATTATAAATTAATTTAACCGTATTAAAGCGTTAATCTAAATTATATTTCCTATTAATCTAAATTCAAAAGCATAAATGTAAATATTTAATTTTAATTTTCATACTTTGATACCATGGAAAAAAGTGTTAAATGGAATCTACTAACATTTTTTCATTAGTGTATTAAAATATCTTTTGCTTATTTTTATCGTACTCTATTTTTTTTGTCACTTTAATTATTTTAATTCATGTTTATTTTTCATTCATAATCTCAAAATCATTGTAATGTATTTTTAAATATTAATAACAACAACAACTTCATCGTGTACTCCTGATTGCTGGGCCCAACATCAAAGAGACAACATGAATTGGAACATCATTACTAAATGATTTTGTGAGTAACAAGTAAAAGAATTATTATTTAAGAGTATCAATTACTTATTATATTTATCTGTCCGTCGGTCCGTTTCAACTTTGTCCCCATGCGTATTGATTAGTAATTTTAATTTCTTTCCATTTCTTTATTACTTCTGATCATTTTCTCTTTGAGTAATGATTTTACATTCTTTCATACATATTTATGGTTGCGTAGAATATCATTATTATATATATTTTTTTTGCTTTACTTTACTTTTTTTCAATAAATTAAATATGTTGAATTGCGTAAAATGAATCATCATTAACATTTTCTTTTTTAAATGGGAAGGATAGCCAAAACAAATTGTAAAAATATGTAAGTAAAAGTCATGTTTTATTAGGGACAGAATTAAAATTAAGGGTAATCTTTCTGTCAAGGTGTTTACAAATTGGGTGGGAGAATTGTACCCTACATGACATCTCATCTCGTCATGGTTTCAGTTTGTTCTTTTCAAATATTTGTTATTCTTTTGCTAAGTATTTAGACTTATTCAAGATTTTTGCATACTCTGTGGTATTTTTAAGGCATGACATGAGTATGTTATATGCTTACGCTTTCGGGATATGGGGTTAAGAGTTACTTCTACCAAATAGCTAGCAGGGAACATCATCTTCATGCCACTTAACCACTATTGTCCATTTCGGTTAAAAAAATGTAAAAGCCAACAATTTTTATTATTAACAATACTCGCCGAGCGTAACACCCACCGATTAGTCAATAATGGTCTATAAACTATAGTATAGTTTACTAGTCAATAGACTGATCTATATACTAGACTATTAACTAGTCAATAGAATGATCTAAAGACTAGCCAACAGACAGGTCAATAAACTAGTCAATATACTGGTGTATAGACTTGTCAATAGACTGGTTTATAGACTAGTCTATGGATTAATCATTAATTAAAAATTATGGGAGTATTATCCATATAGGTACTCCCCCCAAAACTCCCATATTTTCTACAAAAAGAAATAATAATAGATATGTTTAAAAATTTAACATTAAATATGTTCTAACTACATTTTTAACCTTAAAATGTTGCTTTAAAAATCTAAAATTGTCTTTCTTTATAAAATTGTTGTTATTTTGCTAAAAATACAATTATCATCATTGTTTTTATTTATTTGCGTTAAATCACTATGAAATGATAACACGTTAAACATCAGCCCGGACAAAGTTGCAACAATAAAGTAGTAAACGTTAGTAAACAAACACATGGTTGCTATCAAGAGTAAAACTTTCTCTTTGTATAAAAAATAACGGAAATCATTATAAAAAGTATTGTTGCAATGAAATAAATTAAAGAATATAAATGAATCAAATGAAAAAGCAAACAATGAAACATTTAAGTCTTAAATTATTCTAAATAAAATTAATTAAACCGAAAAAATTAATAAAATATAAAATAAAAACATATTTTAAATAAAATTAATGCCTATTAAAAATTTTTCTATGTTTTTCCTTGTTTTATAGTAATCCTATTTAGATATCTCAGAAATGAATCACATTTAGCCGAAAATTAATCTATTATTGAACGTTTTCTATTAATCCACAATTATCTATTAATTAAGTATTGTAATCTTAAATTATATCTACAGACTGACTAAGGTTAATATTTTCTGCGCGAAATTTTTAACGCAGTTACAATTTTTAATAAACCTAATATTTTCAATATTTTTTATGAAGTTTGACTTCAAGTCTAAAGTCCAGACTAAGAACTAGTCTATAGTCCATATTATATTTTAGTCTGGCCTATAGTCCAGTCTATAGTCTAGTCTATAGTTTGGCCTATAGTCTAGTCTATAGCCTAGTATATAATCTAATCTATAGTCTATTCCATAGTATATTCTATAGTCTAGTCTATTATATGGTCTAGTCTATAGTCTAGCCTATTGTCTAATCTATAGTCTAGTCTGTAGTCTAGTCTATAGTCTAGTCTATAGTATAGTCTATAGTCTAGCCCATAGTCTGGCCCATAGTCTAATCTATATTGTAGTCTATAATCTAGTCTATAGTCTAATTTATAGTCTAGTCCTAGTCTAGTCATAGTCTAGTCTATAGTCTAGTCTATAGTCTAGTCTATAGTCTAGCCTATAGTCCGGTCTATAGACTAGTTTATAGTCTAGTCTATAGTCTAGTCTATAGTCTAGTCTATAGTCTAGTCTATAGTCAAGTCTACAGTCTAGTCTAGTCTATAGTCTACTCTATAGTCTAGTCTATAGTCTAGTCTATAGTCTAGTTTATAGTCTAGTCTATATTCTATAGTCTAGTCTATAGTCTAGTCTAGTCTATAGTCTAGTCTATAGTCTAGTCTATAGTCTAGTCTACAGTCTAGTCTAGTCTAGTCTATAGTCTAGTCTATAGTCTAGTCTATAGTCTAGTCTATAGTCCAGTCTATAGTCTAGTCTATAGTCTAGTCTATAGTCCAGTCTATAGTCTAGTCTATAGTCTAGTCTATAGTCTAGTCTATAGTCTAGTCTATAGTCTAGTCTATAGTCTAGTCTATAGTCTAGTCTATAGTCTAGTCTATAGTCTAGTCTATAGTCTAGTCTATAGTCCAGTCTATAGTCTATTCTATAGTCTAGTTTATAGTCTAGTCTATAGTCTAGTCTATAGTGTAATTTATAGTCTAGCCTATAGTCTAGTCTATAGTCTAGTCTATAGTCTAGTCTATAGTCTAATCTATAGTCTAGTCTATAGTCTACTCTATATATAGTTTCTTATGATTTAAATTTCCTCATACCACCGGATACGAGGCATATTTAGCTATAGCACATTGATTATTCTTATTACGCGCCATTTTAATATAACCTCCATCACCCCATTGTGAGCTCCAAGAATTTTTCACCAACCAATAGTCCTGGCCATTTTCCGTACCATAA